>NW_025999900.1:28451181-28474989 GCF_001458135.2 Marmota marmota marmota | reverse complement strand
AGGGGGGGGAGGGTAGAATTATGCTGAATTCCTGTATCACATTCTAAACCAAATAGCTTCAAGACTTCATTGTAAAAGATAAAATCATATACATACTATAAGAAAATCTAGGAGAACTCCTTTATATCCTTGAAAATAGTGACCAAAATTCAGAAGCCCCTCCCCAAAATAACTGGCAAATTTAAGCATCTTTTTAGTGTTTCGTGTGTGTGCGTGCACATACGTGTGTGTGCTCCCGTATGCCTGTGTGTGTGTGAAAGAGAAAGAATTTTCCTCCCACATGTAAAACCTACCATACACAAAGTAGAAAGACAACCAATAAACCTAGAAAATTTTCATCTTGTAGCATAGATAACCCGCTAATCTCCCTTGTGTTTTTTAAACTTTCATAAATCAAAAAGAAAGACAACCCACTAGAAAAATAGACAAAGTATAATAGCCAGCTCACAGAAAGAAGAAAATCAAGTTACTCTTAAATATCAATCTTTAAACTTACTCTTTATAGAAAGATAAATGCAAAATAAAACTCCCCTAGCTAGCAATTTTTACTTATATTGGCAAAAATACAGATATTTGATAATATTCAATTTGCAAGGCTATGGAGAAAACAGGCACTTTTGTCCATCAGGAGTATAGACCTATTGGTAGGCTTTGTGCTCTGTGGAGAGCAATCTGACAATACCTATCACAATGACTTGCATCCTCTGACCCCTTGGTGTCTTTCTGGGATCTATCCTACAGATGTAGTTGGGCACAAAATCAGGAGCCACCACACAGCTTGTAGATTCAAACAGCAACTCTTTATTCCCGAACTCACACCAGCCGTATACAGACACGTTCTGGGGAAATCCACGTTCTCTGCCCAAAATCCACGTTCTCTCCCAAATTCACCTCCACTGGGCTTCTGTCTCCCAAAATATACTGTCTGAATCCCGTGAGAACTCAAGGGGAACTTAGGCAGCAGGATACGCCCTATTCCCAGCAGGAATAATCTTAAACCTTAAACCTGGAACCTAAACTGGGAACGCCCTAAACCCAATTATGTTAAACCGGGAACACCCTAATCCGCCCTGGTCCTTGAGCAAGGTCAACTACATTCAATGTCACTGCAAAATGTCAGCAACATGGGGTACGCTGGCAAGGAAATTGTCATACCTACTTGGCTAATGGCTCCCAGCATTCCAAGACACAGGAAACAGTACTCTAAGGTCCTCAAGCATCGTTTTCCCACTGAAGGAATCAGTCCTCCCCTAAGGATGGTTCCATAATTTCCCATTGCCATTAAACATTAAATAACCTCATTCTGTTTATTTGATATTCAGCCCACCAGCCAACTTTTTAAATCATAATTTGGGCCCCCACGTAGTTCTGTCTATTGGAAAAGATTGGTAATTTCTAAAGAAAAAGAATTCTACTCTATCCTATAAAAGCACAAAAAACACTGATTGGACACATAATTGAACTTATTTAATTATGTCATTCTTTTTTTTAATTTGGGTTTTTTTAAGTTATAGGTGGATACAATGTCTTTATTTTACCTTATGTGGGGCTGAGAATCAAACCCAGTGCCTCACGCATGCTAGGTGAGCGCTCTACCTCTGAGCCACAACCCCAGCCCTAATTATGCCATTCTTTTACTCACTATTCATTTCTAGAAATGCTTGTATTTACATTTTTTATTCTTTCAGTACCTGAGCTATGATGTTTCAATCAAAAATCAGTTCTAGAAGGCCCTTGCTTATCATTTTATTGCCAATCTTGTTTTACCAAAATAATGTCTAGAAAAATCTATCATATTAATTAGGAATGCTGGAGTTTTATTTTTATTAAACATATAAACCCACAAAGTTAACTTTGGTTTTGGAACAATTGTTTTGAAGTGCACATTATTTTAATTGTTTGGTATTACTTTCATGAAAAAAAAAATCATAAGCAGTGTTTTGAAGGTTTTCTTTTCATGAGACATTCTGAATCACCCAACTAGTGGGAATCTTGCTATTGGTATCAATTGCATGGCTGCCCTTAGCTATAGCATCTGCTTTCAGTTTTTGCAGTTGACTTTCCAGAATAACTAGGAAAGTGTAGCTACACAGCTTTAACTTCTAATTCCAACTTCATTACTTAAAACATTGGTGTTAGGATATCTTGTGCTTTGGCTCAACAAAAATTATCGTATTTAATGATTTCTTGGGCCACTATACTCTGAATCTTCAGAGGTTTTCAATGACCTTGTTCCCTCTACTGTGGTAGTGGGGAAGGTAAAATAATATGCTGTGTTTATAATTGAATTTGGAAGGAGAGGGAAGAGCCAGGGGGAAAATCTCAATATGCCTCTAGTCTGCTTTTCATTCTTAATACTTGCAAATAAAATCTGTGATGTAGGATGGAATTCTTATCGAAGTGCTGTTCTCATTTTGTTTTTGGTTTGCATGCTAGTTTCAGCTGTTTATTGCTGTTTTCAGCAAGAATTCAAGAAAGAGAAAGAAAGAATGGAAACTCAAACAAAATGACTAAACTGTAATACAAAGATAATGAACTCCAGTGCAACAGAATAGAAAATGAGAACATTGGGATGCTGTTAGCCATAAAGAAGAAAAAAGAGTTTTATTTCCATACTTTTGAAGCATTCTTTGGAAACAAGAAAAACCTAGAAATACAGTTAACCCAGTTACTGTCGGTGCAATTCTATTTTCAAAAGAAAGTCACACTTACATTTTAAATAGCGATTTTATTTTATGAGAAAGGGAAAAGATGGGAGTGAGATGAACATTAAAACCCCACAAAGCATGATGATGATGAACCAGTCATAAGACTGTTTCAGGTCTCCTTTCACCTCAACTTTTTGAAATGAGTATTTCTAGTTCTTAGCACTGTCCACTTTATCAGCGTGGCAGAGACCTGAGGGTTAGCAGGATTTGCTGCCAATGGAATTCATATGCAAAACAGAACTGCCTGCTTTCCAAAGGAAAAAAATGAAATATATAATTATAGAAAGTAAATAAAAAGCATTGAAATCCTTAAGATGATCTTCACACATCCTTCAGCTAAGATTTTAAATTTGATCAAATATATTTAATGAATAAAATTGCTTTTTATAGTTATTTTCTTATTATCATAAAGGTGTTTAGAGAAAATTATTTATGAAATCTCTCTTTTTTTTGTCCTAACCCAGCAAACTAAACATGTTCCATTTATTTTTAAATGAAGTGAAAATTAGCCAGGTGTGTTAGATAAGCTTTCTATACACAGGTCTAAATATTGACAAAGGGAGATGTGTCACTGGAAAAATCATCAGTCTAGCAATTATCACGTTAGCATGTTAAGTGGAAAAAGATGTGAAACTTCCAAATGTGTCAATACAGATTATTTCATTTCCACTAGCTATCAGCTATACTGTGAACATCAGTTCTTTAATGTACACTGAGCAAGCAGTTCAGCTAAAGAAATTTTTCCTCTGGGCCTGGCGGGGGAAAAAGCACAAGGTCTTGAGTGAAATCACATATGTTTCTAGCTACTGTTTCAAATAACCCAAAAGAGAGGAAAGGGGTACAAATGAAGACAAAAGTATTTTTGTGCATTGTTTATTTTTATAAGAACTGCATTTGGACTACTCCTTCATTGGGTTATGTGAGTGTTTCACACAATTCTCATCAGTCCCTAACCCACAGCACTTTCAGAAAATAGAAGCACCTGCAAAATCAGATCACATTTCTATACTATGATATTAATAAAATACACAGTATCTCAGTAATAATTACCTTGTTATACATTTTAGATTCCTATGAACTATACTTGAAGGTTTGAGAAATGCTATTAATTTTTGGTATTAAGAAAAGGATACACACACACACATATATACATGTATATATATACATGTGTATATATGAATTCTGGCAATATGAAAATTCTTTTTATCATGAGGTGACAGAGTAAGCAGATAGGACAAGCTCTCCCTGCTAGAACATGCCTAAATATATCCCTTGGGTGGGGTTCAAGACACATTCCCCCAACTTTTGGCACCTTGGCATTTGAGGAAACAGCAGAAACAAGAAGACCTCTCTGATTTTCTTCTGCCCCTCTAACCTGAAGTGGGCCATGAAAGAATTCTCTGACTTTCTTCCTAAGTAGGTCATAGAGTCCCATATGCCCTCTGGAAGAAAGGTACATCATACTAGGATACAGAGAATAATCTTAATAGGACTTTCTGAGACCCCCTCCCCCAGTTTATTAATTAGATTACACCCCCATTTGTCCAATCATATTTTCCCACAAGTGTCCATTTATTTATCAATCTTAGCATAAAATATCTTCCTGTTTCTTTGGGTGCTCATTTCTGAATGAATGATTGTATCACAAAACCTGTATTTTAAATTTTTGTTATGCTTGTCTGTTGTTTTTGTGTCTTTTGTTATATGGGACTCGGTTATAAATCTAACAATGGGTGAGGAAAGAAATCTTTTCTTTCATACCCTCAATGACACATTGAACTCTCTTCTTTCCACTTTTTTATTTTTATAGTCATATCTTTCTTCTTTCTGGGCCCTGAATGGCAAAAGTATCTACTAAACCACTGCTCCATCACTTACTTGATCATCATGTTGCTGCTAATCACAACTTTTCCCTGCTTTCACCAAACCCCTATATTCTAGCAGTGTAAAATCCCTAAAAATCTGGAGGTAATTCTCTGTGTTCAAGAGTGGAATGTTTGAATTCCCCATTGAGTTTTCTGGGGCAGGGGGAGGGGGCAGATATATAAATACACATATATACTATTTTCTGAAATTTTGTTTTGTTTTAACTTCATATTTGGTTACCATATTGGTTGTTGGGGCTCAAAATGATATCCCAAGGACTGATGCTTTGATCTGCTGAGAGACTTTAAAAGCTGCCTCATCTCAAATTCCCACTGATTTTCCCTAGTTTCTCTCCAGCCTCACATAGGGGAGACTTTCTGCAAAGTATCCTTATTTTTCTAACCAACCCAGCCAAAGAAAAATACAGTGCCTTCAGTTTTCTTATTGAAATTTCAAAAACTAGAGAAAATTAAATTCATATTGCAAGAAGACAAAATTGTTCAACACACCTGGACAGACTTTTGTTGTACAGTATTGTTCTCTCTTCTGGTTTCACTCAGTATTTTAAAGTGAATTATTTACAAACCAATGTCTCTTCTGTAGTCCTTTCCCAAGGCCACTTTTTATACAAGTCTATTGAATTCCCCTATAAACCATTTACTATCCCCCTAAAAATTGCCTAGGTTCCCTCTTCTCTACCTACCCAATGGAAAGCTCTCTACAAGCTTCTGAATCATGTTGGTCTAATGAGTAATTACACTTGTATTAACTCTATGCATGTTTATATATTTGGATCTTTTTTCTCCTGTTAATCTTCTTGCTGTCAATTCATTTCAGTGGACCTTCAGGGGAAGAAGAGACTTTCCCCTCATTCCTTGTCTTCATTTTGTAATCAATTTACTTGCTCCTTGTTTTACACCTGTGTCTCTGCTTGAAATATCTCCCTTAAAAAGTCACCAATTACTTTGTCATCACAGAATCTAAAGGTATGGGAGGGTAACTTTTTCTGCAGCATCAGACCTCATTGGCTTACTTTCTATTCCTTTCCACACTGCAACACTACACTCTCCTGGCCACTCCTGTTTTCCTATACCTCTCATTTCCAGAAAGTGAGAATCTCCACAATTCTGTTCTTGGTTCAGTCCTTTGAGTTCCACCAAAACTTCAACCATTCCCACAGCCTCAAGCTTACCTCTATTGTGACTTCAAAATGTCTATTTCTGACTTCCAACCTCTCATAGATAAGAAGCCACATTTCCAACTATTTTAAAAGTTTACACTCCAATAAATTGGGAAACCTAGAAGAAGTGGATACATTTTTAGACACATAAGATCTGCCAAAAATGAGTAAATAACAATGAGATAGAAGCAATAATAAAAAGCCCAGGACCAATGAGTTTCTCAACTAAATTCTACCAGACTTCTAAAGAAAAACTAAACCCAGTATTCCTGAAATTATTCCATAAAGACAGTATCACTCATACCAAAACCAGATAAGGACACATCAAGGAAAGAAAACTACAAACCAATACCCCGATGAACTTACATATAAAAATTCTTAATAAAATATTATCAAATTGTATTCAATCTATATTAAAAAAATTATACAGCATGACCAAGTTGGTTTTATCCCAGCAATGCAAGGATTGTTTAACATATGTGAATCAATAAATATAATTTACAACATAATAGAATTAAGGACAAAAATTATAATTATCTCAATAGATGTGGAGAAAGCCTTCAACAAAATTCAGCACCCACTCATGGTTTAAAAAAAAATGAAGAAACTAAGGATAGAAGGAACCGACTTCAACATCATAAAGGCTATATACAACAAGCAAAGCCAACATCATGGTGAATGGGAAAAAACTGAAAGAGTTGCTTTTAAAATCTAGAAGACAAGGATGTCCACTGTCATCACTTCTATTCATTATAGTACTAGAAATCTGGGGGAAAGGGATAAAGATAAGAAAGAAAGAAGTCAAATTATCACTGTTTGCAGATGATATGATCCTATATTTAGAAGATCCAAAAAGCTTCACCAGCAGAATGCTTGACCTAATAAACAAATTCAATAGCCCAACATGTTGGCACACACCTGCAATTCCAGCAACTTGAGAGGATGAAACAGGAGGACTGCAAGTTTGAAGCCAGCCTCAGCAACTTAGTGAGACCCTTAACAACTTAGCAAGACTGTGTCTCAAAAAAAAATTTTTTTAAGGGTTGGGAATGTAGGTTAGTGGTAATGTGACACTGGGTCCAATCTTTGGTACCAAAAAAAAAAAAAAACACTAAACTTTATTTTAAAGAAAAAAAATTCAGCAAAGTATTGGGTTATAAAATCTATATAAAAAAATTAACAGCTTTCCTATATTCCAACAATGAATCTGCTGAGAAAGTAATTAGTAGGAAAAAAATTCCATTTGAAATAACCTCAAAAAAATACCTAGGAATAAATCTAACCAAGGAGGTGAAAGACCTCTACAATGAAAACTATAGGACACTGAAGAAAGAAATTGAAGAAGACACAAAAAGATAGAAAAATCCTCCATGTTCATAAACAGGCAGAATTAACATTGTCAAAATGGTCATATTACCAAAAGCAATATAAAGATCCAATTCAATTCCCATAAAAATACCAATGACATTCTTCATAGTATTAGGGGGAAAAAAAGTCCTAAAATTCACTTGGAAAAATAAAAGACCCAGGAATACCCAAAGCAATTCTAAGCCAAAAAGCAAAATGAAGGCATCATATTACCTGAGTACAAATTATACTACAGAGCTATAGTAACAAAACCTGCATGGTACTGATACATAGACCAATGATACAGAATAGAAGACACAGAAACAAACCCACATTGCTACAGTCATCAGATCTTTGACAAAGTTACCAAAAACTTACAGCCTCTTTAATAAATGGTGCTGGGAAAACTGGTTATCCATATATAGAAGAATGAGAGTAATTTCTTATCTCTCACGCTGCACAAAATTCAACTCAAAATGGATCAAATACCTAGGAATTAGAACAGAAACTATGCAACTCCTAGAAGAAATCATAGGGTCACTACTCCAACATATAGGCACAAGCAATAACTTTCTCAACAGAAAACCTAAAGTTCAAGAAATAATGCCAGGAGTTAATAAGTTTTTTAAAAACTTCTGCACAGCAAATGAAACTACTAAGAATGTAAAGAGAGAACATACTGAATGGGATAAAAATTTTTGCTAGCCACCCTTCTGACAGAGGATTAATATCAAGAATATATAAAGTAATCCAAAACACCAAAAAAAGCCCACAAATAACCCAATTAATAAATCAATAAATTAACCAAACAGTTCTCCAAAGAAGAAATAAAAATGACTCAACATCATTAGTAATTAGGGAACTAAATCAAAACTACACCAGAATTTCATCTTACTCCAGTTAGAATAGCAGTCATCAAACAACAAATGCTGGAGAGGATGGAGAGGAAAATGAATACTTTTACACTGTTGAAATTGTAAAGTAACACAGCCACTATGGAAATCAGTATGAAGTTTTTCTCAAAAGACTATGAATGAAACGCCATATGACCCAGCTAAACCCTCCGTGGTATTTATCTTCAAGAATTAAAGTCATTATACATGTATACCCATGTTCATAGCACACATTTCACAATAGCCAAACTATGGAACCAGTCTAAGTGTCCATCAGTGGGTGAATGAATAAAAAAAATTGGTGTATATATACCCAGTAGAGTTTTATTAAGTCATAAAGAATAAAATTATGTTATTTGAAGGAAAAATGGATAGAACTTAGGAATATTATATTAAGCAAAATAAGCCAAACTTAGAAAGTCAAGGGTCATATGTTTCTTCTCATATATGGAAGCTAGAAAGGAAAAGGGAAAAGAAAGGTGGGGGGAAATCTTATGAAAATTGAAGAGTAGAGGAAGAGGACTAGTGGGAGGGAGGAGGAAAAGGAAAGGGGAAACATATTGACAATTTGGAAAATGATATTGACCAAATTATATTGTTGTATTGTGTATATGTAGAAATATGTAGCAAAGAATTCCACCATTATAAACTACAAGGCACCAAATAAAAAATGGGGGAAAAAAAGAAACCACATTTCCAAATGCATAACAAGAATCCCTCCCTAAGTATCTTTCTAGCATCTCAAATCAGTTCTATCAAAAAAAAAAATGCATCATCAACCTACCCCTCCAAGTAGCCTTCTACAACTATATCTTTTAACAGGACCACCAAATCACACAAATCTGAATTTTGTCATTATGAACTCATAGGTACATTTCCCTTAAGCCACAAATTACTAAGATATGAATTCTTAAACTCTGATATCTTTTCATACTCTTTCCACCATTCTAGGTCAAGATTTCCTTCATTTGCATGGACCTGTGGTCGTCAAAATTTACAGGCAGTATTAGAATTCCTGTGAACTTGTTAGAAATACAAATTCTCAGGCTCTACCTCAGACTCTTTGCATATAAAATTCTGGGGGTGAAGCCAGCAAAGTGATTCTTAGCAAGATCTCCACATGATTCTCATGTGCACTAAAATTTAAGAACCTGCATTATCAGAGTTTACTGTTGCAGATTAATTTGGATTGGCTTTCCTGTCTCCAGTCTCTTTCATTTCCATGCCCCACTAAGGATTACTTTCCTAATAAATAACTCTGATCATGCCACTTCCTTTATAAATCATGTGGCCCTTTATTATCATTAAAGAATCATCATTTGACCCAGGTATTCCACTCCTTGGTTTACACCCAAAGAACTTAAAAACAGCATACTACATCGACAGAGCCACATCAATGTTTATAGCCACTCAATTCACAATAGCTAAACTATGGAACCAACTTAGATGTCCTTCAGTAGATGAATGGTTAAAGAAACTGTGGTATGTATACACAATGGGATATTACTCAGCCTTAAAGAAGAATGAAATTATGGCATTTGCAGGTAAATGGATGGAGTTGGAGAATATCATGCTAAGCAAAATAAGTCAATCTCAAAAACCAAAGGCCAAATGTTTTCTCTGATAAGCAGATGCTGATCCATAATGTGGGGGTGTTTAGGGAAGAATGAAGGAATTTGGATTGGGCAGAGGGAAGTGAGGGGAGGGAAGGGGGTATGGGGGTGGGAAGAATGGTCGAATGAGATGGATATTATTACCCTATGTACATGTATGATTGCAGGAACAATGTGACTCTGCATCTTGTATAACCAGAAATGAGAAGTTGTGCTCCATTTGTGAACAATGAGTTGAATGGATCACATTTTATCCGTGTGTGTGTGTGTGTGTGTGTGTGTGTGTGTGTATATATATATATATATATATATAATACATATGTGTATATATATATATATTAATATGTATCTCTTACATTTTAATACATATATATCACATTTTATTCACTCATCTTTCATGTATAACTAATTAGAAAATTTTAAAAAATAAAGAGAAAAAATAATAAAAGCCAAACTCCTCATCATGATGTCTCAAGATAAAACAATCAAAAATGGAATAGAACTTCCTTATCTTGACAAAGCACATCTGTAAGAAACCTGTAGCTAATATCATACTTAATGATAAAAGACAAAACACCCTTTCCCCAAGATTAGGAAGTAGCTGAGATATCCACTCTCACTATTCTTATTGAATAAGAAGCAATTAAAGGAATACAGATTGGAAAGAAATAAGTAAAATTGTCTTCATTCACAGTTGACACGATCCTAAGAAACCTTTAAAAAGTTACTAGAACTAATAAATCAACCTAGCAAGTTCACAGGATACAAAGCAAATATACAAGAATCACTATTTTACTTCTACATAGTAGCAATAATCAATATAAAAATGAAACTTAAAAATAATTCTATCCTTTTTATTGGTATATATTAATTATACAGGATGGCAGATTTCATTGTGACATATTTATACATGCTTATAACATTGTTTGATCAGATTCATTCCCATTACCTCCCCTTCCTGTCCCTCTCTACATTACACTTTCTCTACACTAATGATTTCTGTTTATATTCATGATGCCCTTTTTTTTCCTTCCTCAGATCCCACATATGAAACAAAACGTGTAATGTTTGTCTCTCTGAATCTGGCTTATTGCACTTAACATAATGCTTTCCAGGCCCATCCATTTTCCTGCAAATAACATAATATTATTTTTCTTTATGGCTGAAATAGATAGATAGATCATATTTTATCCATATGTGTGTGTATATATCTTACATTTTAATATATATATATATATCACTCATCTCTTGATGGGCACCTAGGATGATTCCATAACTTGGCTATTATGAATTAAGCTGTGATATATGTAGGCATACATGTATCACTGGAGTATTCTGACTTTAATGCTTTGGGGTAAATACAGAGAAGTGGTATAGCTGTATCATATAGCAGTTCCATTTTAGGTTTTTTGAGGAACCTCCATACTGATTTCTGTAGTGTCAGTATTAATTTACATTCCCACCAAAGAGTATAGAGGGGTTCCTTTTTCTTCACATTCCCATCAGTGTTTGTTTTATTTGTGCTATTCATGATTGTCATTCTGATTGGAGATGGAATCTCAGTGTAGTTTTGATTTATATTTTCCTGATGGCTAAAGAGGTTGATCATTTTTTATATAATTATTGGTCATTTGTAAAGCTTCTTTTTTTTAATATTTTTTTAATATTATTTATTTTTGGTGGACACAACATCTTTGTTTGTATGTGGTGCTGAGGATGGAACCCGGGCCGCGCGCATGCCAGGCGAGTGCGCTGCCGCTTGAGCCACATCCCCAGCCCTGTAAAGCTTCTTTTGATAAAGTCTGTTCATTTCATCTGCCCATTTATTAAATGGGCTATTATGCTGAGTTTTTCGCGTTCTTTATATACTCTGGATATTAAACCTCTGTTAGAAGAGTAGCTAACAAAGTTTTCTCTCATTTTGTAGGGTTTCTCTTTACACTTCTGTTCCCTTTGCTAGGTAGAAGCTTTTTAATTTGATGTCTTTCCATTTATTTGTTCTCGTTATTATTTCCTGAGCTATAGGAGTCCTATTTAGGAAATCATTGTCTTTTGTTTTAGTCAGATTTTGCACTGCTGTGACTGACCTGACAAAAATAATTTTAGAGGAGGAAAATTTCACTTGGGGGCTCACAGTTTCAGAGGTCTTAGTCCATAGACAGCCAGCTCCATGAGGTTCGAGGTGAGGCAGAACATCATGACAGAAGAGTGTGGTAGAGGGAAGTGGCTCACATTAAGATCAGGAGAGAGAGAGAGAGAGAGAGACTGACTCCATTTGCCAGATACAAAATACATACCCTAAAGGCACTCCCCCAATGTCTACCTCCTCCAGACACACCCTACCTGCCTTCAGTTACCACTCAGTTAATCCCCATCAGGAGATTAATTCACTTAATTAATTCAGATTAATTAAGGCTTTTATAACTCAATTATTTTGTCTCTGAATGTTCCTGCATTGTCTTACATGTGATATTTTGGGGAACACCTAATATCTAAACCAATAACATTCCACCCCCGCCCCCCCAAAACTCATGCTCACCTCACAATGCAAAATACATTTATTCAATTTCCATGAGTCCACATGGTCTCAATAGTTCAAGCATTGTCCAAAAGTTCAAGTCCAAAGTCTCCTCTGGGACCCAAGGCAAACCTGCATTATGACCTGTGCAAGCAGGTTATCCCACTAGTCTCTGCTGAAAGAATTTTTACTTTTACTCATTTGAGCCTAATATAGGTGTGGTCTTGCCAATTCCTGAGATGCCCTCAAGCCATATTTCTTATTGTCTCTGGGAAGTCTTCAGCATTTCTTTAGTAGCAGTAATGTCTTTAAAAACTGCAACTTCCTTAACTCCCACCTTTCAAGTCCAAGTTTTTCAAAAATCTTTTCCCTGCTTTCTGCTCCTGAATATGAAGGCCACCAGAAATACCCATGCCATTACCTGAATACTATACTGACTAGAAATTTCCTCCACCAGATTAAGAAGCTCATCACCTTTAAATTAAGCCCCACAGAAAGTCTCAGGACATGAGCAAAATGTAGACAACTTCTTAACCAGAAATGAAAGCTTTCCTCTTAAATAAGAAACAACACAAGGATTTCCACGCTCACAGCTTCTATTCAATATAGTTCTTAACTCTACCCAGAGCAATCAGGCAATAAAAGGACATTAAAGAGATACACATAGGAAAAGAAGAAGCCAAATTATCTGTTGGCTGATGACATGATTCTATATCTAGAAAACCCAAAAGAAACTGCACCAGAAAACTTCTAGAGCTGATAAATGAATTCAGCAAAGTAGCAGGATACAAGATCACCCATTATAAATCAATAGTTTCTGTACATTCCAACAGTGATTCTGCTGATAAAGAAATCAGGAAAACCATCTCTTTCACAATAAAACCTCAAAAATAAAAATAAAATACTTGGGATTTAATCTAACAAAGGAGGTGAAAGATCTCTACAATGAAAACAATAGAACACCCAAGAAAGAAATCAAAGACTTTAGAAGATGGAAAGGCAAGGATAGGCAATATTAATATTGTTAAAATGATCATATTACCAAAATCAATATACAGATTCAATGCCATCCCCATCAAAATACCAATGACATTCTTCACAGAACAAAAAAAAAAGGAGTCCTAAAATTAATTTGGAAGAGTAAGAGACCCAGAATAGCCCAAGCAATCCTGAGCAATTAAAGTGATGCAAGGAGATATCACAATACCTGATCTCAAATTATACTTCAGAGCTACAGTAACAAAAATGGCATGGTATTGGTATCAAACTAGACTTGAAGACTAATGGAATAGAAGACACAGAAGCAAACCCACATGCTTACAGTTATCTGATATTTGACAAAGGTGCTAAAAATATGTATTGGAGAAATGATAGCCTCTTTAACAAATGGTTCTGGGAAAACTGGATAGCCATATGTAAAAGAATGAAACTAGATCCCTGTCTCTCACCTTGTACAAAAGTCAAATCATAATTAATTGATGACTCAGGAATTAGCCCAGAAATTTTGCAACTGCTAGAAGAAAACATGGGATCATCACTCCATCATACTGATGCAAGTACCGGCTTCTTTGACATGATCTCTAGAGTTCAAGAAACAAAACCAAGAACCAATAAGTGAGATGCCACACATTTAAAAGCTTCTGCACAGAAAAGGAACTGATTAAGTGTGAAGAGAGAGCCTACAGCAATGGGAGAAAATCTTTGCCAGCTTCTCCTTTGACAGGTGATGAATATCCAGACTATATAAAGAACTCCTAAAACAACATCAGAATCATATAATAATTGATAAGTTGGGCAAAAGAACTAAATAGACATTTCTCAAAAGAAGAAACACAAAAAGGCAAAAAATATATTAAAAATATTTGACATCTCTAACAATCAGGGAAATTCAAATCAAAACTACACTAAGATTTCAACTCACTCCAATCAGAATGGCAGTGATCAAAAATGCAAACAATAATAAATTCTTGCAAGGATGTAGAGGAACGGGTACACTCACACTTTAATTAATACAGCCATTCTGGGAAGCAATATGAAGATTCCCATATGACTAAGATTCCCGTATGACTAAACTATCCCACTCCTTGTATTTATCCAAAAGAATTAAAATCAGTATACTACAATGGTATAACCACATTAATGTTTATAGCAATACAATTTACAATAGCCAAATTATAAAATTATACACACACACACACAATGGAATTTTTCTCAGCCATAAAGAACAATGAAATTATGGCATTTGCCAGTAAATGGATGAAAATGAAGAACATCATGCTAAGTGAAATAAGCCAGAAAATCAAGGGTTGAATGTTTTCTCTCATATGCAGAATCTAGACCAAAATAAGGGAAAGGGGGAAATCAAATATCATAAAGATATAGGGAAGATCAATGGAGTAGAAACAGGAGATCAAGAGGAAGGGAAGAGAAATGGGAAAAGAGAGGAAATGTGGAATGAATTTAACAAAATTACACTAGATGCAAGTATAAATATACCATAGTGAATTTCACCTTTATGTATATGTGGGAAGCATCAATTAAAAATAAATTAAAAAGTGAAAGGAAGATCAGTAAAGTAAAAGAAGGAGAATAGGAGGAGGGAGGAGATGAGGGAAAGAAGTTGAGCACTGTAGACTGAAATGAAGTGAATAAAATTCCATGCATAGTTCTGTCAAATTGAAATCAACTATTATGTATAACTATAATTCTCCAATTTAAAAGAAGGAAAAAATTCACTCAGGTCAGATCAAAGATGTAATTTATACCGGCAAAAGTCATAAATCTTCTGGAAGAAAATGGAAAACAATTTCTAGATGTAACATTAAAGGCATGATTCATAAAAGAAAAAAGTGTGAACTGAACTTCATCAAAATTGAAACTATTAGCTTTTAAAATTATTAGCTTTTAAAAGAGTTCGATTCCTGGTACCAAAAAACAGTTACCAATTTGGAAAGCAAAAAGACAACATACAGAGTAGGAGATCACATACAGATCACATGTCTGAATAAAAAAGCTTTATCCAGGACATAGAAAGAACACCCAACACTCTTTTTTAAATTAGAGAATTATATTTATACATAATAGTTGAATTCAATTTGACAAAACCATGCATGGAATTTTATTCACTCCATTTCAGTCTACAGTGCCCACCCTCTTTCCCTCAACTCCACAACTCAATTAGTAAAATAACCCAATTAAACATAGTCACAATATTTGAATAAACATTATACAAAAAATAAACATATGGATAATAAGCAAATAAACATATTATCAATGTTATTAGTCATTAGGGAAATATGACAGTAAAATAATATATTCATACATTAAAATAACTAATCGAAAAGTGATGATACTAGATATTAGCAAGGATATTGAGAAACTGGAACTCTAGTACATTGCTGGTAAAATTATTAAATGGTATAGCCATTTGAAAAACAGTTTGTTTAAACATGGAATTATCACAAGACCTTGTAATACTATTCCAAGGTATAGTGCCCCCCAAATGAAAACATACACAACAATTGGTACACAAATATTCATAGCAGAATTATTCATAATAGCCAAGACTTATAAGCAACACAGTGGTTATTAACTAGTGAATAGATAATCCAAAAGTATTAGACACATCTATACAATCAAATACCATTGGGCAATAAAATGAAGGAACCTCTAATACATGCCACAACTTGTTCAAATTCAAAAACAGTATGCTATGTGAAAGAAGCCAAACATGAATGACTGCAAATTGTGTACTTCTCTTTACTTGAAGTCTCTAGGAAAGGCAAATTTATAGGTAAAGAGTGCAGATAAATGGCTGTCTGGGACTGAGGGATAATAGCGACTGACTGCAAATGAACACAATGAAATTTTTTGAGGTTAGAAAGTGTTCTAGAATTGAGTCACAATGAAATTTATCCAAAATTTTCTTTGCTAAAAATTATTGAATTATACACTTACAATGGATAATTTTTATGTTATATAAGTAATATCTCAATGAACAATTTTTTTAGATACAGTCTCACTGTGTTGCCCTAGCTGACAAACCCCTAGATGCAATTGATCCTCCTGCATTAGCCCCGTGAGTACCTGTGAATTACAGGCACGTACTTGCCACCAGGACTATTTTAAAATAGTCCTGGTGAGAGCTATTTTAAAATAATTATTTTAAAACCCTAAAAGAACTACATGAATTCAGCTATACAAATTACATACTATAATTTGCTCTATTTGTTCTTCAACAGTGTAAAAAAATCATGTTTCATCAATATTGAAAATAAATACAGAGACAATTAAGAACATTTCATATAAAGTAACCCATGATGGCCCTTCACTATCATCACTATCTATTAGTTTTCTGGTTAATTGCTTAGACAGGCTAGTTTATTCAGATCTAATGTTAATCTTTAGGAGCCCAGATAGCTGGTAAAACATTATTATGGGTATGTCTGTGAGGATGTTTTCAGAAGAGATTAGCACTTAAATCAATAGATTAAGCAAAGAAGGTTGCCCTCACCAATGTACATAGGTGTCATCCAATCCACTGAGGGCATGAATGGAACAAAAAAAAGCAAAGAAAGACTAAATTCACACTTTCTTTTTTGAACTAGAAAATCCATTTTATCCTGCTCTCAGATTTGCAGTGCTCCTGTTCTCAGGCCTTCAGACCCAGGCACAGACTTACATCATTGACCATCCCAATTCTCAGAAATTTGGGCTGGGATTACAATGACACCAGTAGCTTTACTAGTTCTCCAAAAGATTATGGGACTTCTCAGCCTCTGTAATTATGTGAACCAATAACTCATGGTAAATCTCTTTCAGTGTGTGTGTGTGCGTGTGTGTGTGTGTGTGTGTGTGTGTGAGAGAGAGAGAGAGAGAGAGAGAGAGAGATCCTATTGGTACTATTTTTTCTAGAGAATCCTAATATAATACAGTAACAGATTCTCATCACTTGGTAGAAATCTTTCTTTCAATATTTTAGCCATGGTCAGTTATAGTTTCTTTCTTACTATGATTATTTGAAAGGAATGCCTAAAAGAAAGTCTCTTCTTCCTGGACAATGTTCCATAAGTCCTACACTTTAGCATCTTGCTCCTTGTTCTTTTTCTCCTGTCCTACTACCTCTTTGTCTCTTGTTCAGTTTATAATTTCTGAGACAAACAGAAGGAATCACTAATATCCCCAGGCTAAAGAAACTCTAGTAGGAAGACCAAAGGCCAGCTGTAATAAAATTATGACATAACTCAATAAATAAAATCTAAAAACTCAATCACATAAAATGTAGTTTGCACTATCTTGAAGTCAGTGAAATGACCAGAAATGACTTCTGTCTACTAGCTAACTGCAGTTCTTTAGAATCTGACTGTACATTCCAACTCATCTTAATTCTAGCCATGTTTTGTCATCAACTGATTGAGGTTAACTTAGCAAGACGATATGTCTAAATCAATGGTGGTAAACAATTTCTCATTTTAGTTATTGGTTTGAAATGGGCACATGACCCAATACTGTCATTGACATACAGAGAAGCCAAGTTGGAGCCTCTGGAAAATTTTTTCACTCATTAAAAAAAAAATATTGAGGGAAGAAACAGTAGCTCACTTTCCCCTAGAGGTTACTGAATCTGGATAGAAAGCTTGGAATTGCTGCAGCCATCATGTAAACATAATAGGAATCTATAACAGAGATTATTTACTTGACAAAGCTTTAGTTAGGTTCCTTTGAGCCTTCTACTGAACTAAGAAAAATCTTGGCTTCTTATCAATCCTTTGTAGAGTCCACTTTTAGCAAATACACTGATAAATTAGTTTATCCATAGTCCTCCACCTTCAATATCTGATCTCCTTTGATATTTGACGTAATCTTCCCTTTCTCCCAGGTAATATCTGATCACCTGGCCTGCCTTCAGCTAAAATCCTATTAGATCAGTTTATAAGAATTGCCCTCACCTCTCCGTAACTGTCCATCCATCAATTCCCCAACCCTACTCCTTGGGTACAAATTTTTAATTTTCCTCATTGAATTCAGAATTGAGCTCATTTCTATTCCAAAATCTTTTTTCCCCATGTTGCTATGGTTTCTGATTTAAATATCCTTGTTCCTCTTTAACTACTGTCTACCTTTGATTTTCTTTGACATTAGCCCTCACAAGAAGCCAGTGTTCAGGACAGTAAAGCAGAGAAATAAAAGAGACCTGGTTCATCAATGACCTTGAAAGCTCTGATTATATAGTAACCTGTTTTAGTCAAACATTGGAAGTGGTGGCTCAGGATAAAGGATAATACTTTATTCTTAATTATATGGCAGCCCTTTCCCTCTCCCCTTTGCAAAAAAATAAGAACTACATCTGAAGATGCTCTGAAACACAGAGAAAACAAAACAAAGAAATAAACTAACCTTTAGTGTTAGCATTGCTCGCTCTCAGGTTGAGGCCTGTGGAATTTAATATTACCCAACTAACCATACCCTATGGTCTCTGTGGGAAATTGCCACTGATCTTGGCTTAGCAAGGTGCCCAAGGCTCCCCTCCCACCCATTAGAACAGCACAGAGCACTTGAAGAATATGTTAAATGACTTGCCTTTGTAGAACATTATTCACTTGCTACAGTACTTTCAAATCCATTAGCTAATTGCAATCTGCAAACCAGTGTGCTCAGGTAGACATTACCCCCATTTGACAAATGACAAGTGCAGAGTGCACAGAGAAGGTGAAAACATATGCTTAAAATAACCCAACTAACTACACTATGAATAGTTGATAGCCTAAGATTCTTTGCTCAGAAAGTCAAATATACTTTGATCCTGATGTAAATATGCTCTGTTCTGGATTTTCCTAGAGCCAAAAGGTCCACGGTATCTCTGAGTATTGAGATATATCCTAAATTCACATTCACCTACCTTAAGTCTCTGCTGTATCCAGTTTCAGCCATTTAACTTCCTATTTTTTCCTCCTCCATTGCTTTTCATCCATTCAGTAGAACCAAATGGTTCAGAAACTCTATGTGGGAAATTTTTCACATTAACTTCATATTTCACATGAAGGATGTTGCCTAGGAAAAGTGAGAAGTAGTAGACCATAAAGATCAGTTACAGTTGGAGAAGATTCATCTTTTGAATTGATCAAACCAAAGAACAATGGTAAGGACAACTGGGTTCAGCTTTTAAATAGAGTTCAAAATAAGAGCCAATCTTTTAACATCACATATCTACCAAGGAACAAATTGAAGCCTATAATGGTTTGTATATGACATGTCCCCCAAGAGCTCCTGTTCATGTAGGAATATTCAGATATAAAATGATTAGATTATGAGAGCTGTAACATAATCAGTCCACCCTAATTTAAAAGAACTACTACCTTGATGGGTGGTAACTCTGGACTGGTAGGGCATGTCTGGAGGAGATCCATCACTGGGGGCAAGCCCTGAAAAGGTTTATCTTCCCTGAAACCTCTCCCACACATACACACCCACACCTCCCTCTCTGCTTCCTGGCTGCCACAAGCAAAGCAGTATTCCATTGCCATAGCCTTTCCACCATAATATTCTGCCTCATCTTAGGCCCAGAGTGATGGAGTTGGCCAAGAAGGGACTAAACCTCTAAAAATCATAAACTCAAAATAAAATTTTTCTTGTCTAAGTTGTTCTCATCAGGTATGTGCCACAGTGTCAAAAGCCTGACTAAAACAAAAATTGGTACCAAGAGTGGAGTCAATGCTAATTAATCTGACCATGTGGTTCAGAGTTTTGGGACCTAGTTTGTGGGAGGGGTCTCAAAAATTTGGAAATGCAGACTGGAAAATGCCTAAAAATGTTATAAGTAGAGTTTAATGGGCAATTCTTGTGGGAGTTCAGTAGACCAGAATGCCTATAGAAATGCAGACTGTAAAGACTGTGCTCATGAGGTTTCAGAGGGTCATTAATTCTATTGAAAATTAGAGGTCATTTATGTTATATTCTGGTAAAAAAAAAAAAAAAAAAAAACTTGTCTACATTTTGCCCATGTCCTGAGATTTTGCATGAGGCCAAATTTAAACATAATGGACTAATAAATCTGGGAGCAAACAATTTCAAAGCAACACACCATCAGGCAGTAGCATGGCTATTACTATTAGCCGTTAGTCAGATTTACTGTAAAAATTAAGAACAAAAAACAAAACAAAAGGATTTTTGAAATTTGTAATGTGGCCAGAAAAGTGCCTGTAAAATTAAGGCCCCAGAGATGTGGTTGTTAAAGAAATTATAGCCACTAAAGAGATGATAAGTACTTTGCACAGAGACAATAGATATGATTCCTTGCGGGCACATCAGGAATGAGCAAGACCATATCCATCAAAGGTTCCTTTTTTAAAAAAATATTTTTTTAATTTTTATTTGTTATATATGACAGCAGGATGCATTACAATTCATTTACACATATAGAGCACAATTTTTCATATCTCTGGTCACACATGCATGTCTTCATACATTTTCTTACATGTACTTAGGGTAATGATGTCCATCGCATTCCACCATTTTTCCTACCCCCATGATCCATCCTTTCCCCTCCCTTCCCTTTTCATCTTTGCCCTATATAGAGTTCATCTAATCCTCCTGTACCCGCCCACCACCACATTATGAATCAGTATCCTTAAATCAGAGAAAACATTCGGCATTTGTTTTTTTAGAATTGGCTTATTTCACTTAGCATTATATTCTCCAACTCCATCCATCTACCTGCACATGCCATGATTTTATTCTCTTTTAATGCTGAGTAATATTCCATTGTGCATGTCTGCCACATTTTCTTTATCCATCCATCTACTGAAGGGCATCTAGGTTGGTTCCAGAGTTTAGCTATTGTGAATTGAGTGACTATAAACATTGATGTGGTTTTGTCACTGTAGTATGCTCTTTTTAAGTCCTTTTGAATATAGACCAAGGAGTGGGATAGCTGGATCAAATGGTGATTCCATTTCAAGTTTTCCAAGGATTTTCCATACTGCTTTCCATATTGGCTGCACCAATTTGCAGTCCCACCAGCAGTGTATGAGTGTGCCTTTCTCCCCACATCCTCACCAACACTTATTGTTGTTTGTATTCTTAATAGCTGCCATTCTGAATGGAGTGAAATGAAATATTAGAGTAGTTCTGATTTGCATTTCTCTAATTGCTATAGATGTTGAACTTTTTTTCATGAATTTCTTGATTGATTGTATATCTTCTTCCGGGAAGTTCTTTGGCCCATTTATTGATTGGGTTATTTGGGTTTTTTAGTGTTAAAGTTTTTGAATGCTTTATATATCCTAGACATTAGTGTTCTATCTGATGTGTGTGTGGTAAAAAAATTGTTACCAAATTGTAGCCTCTCTATTCACCTCACTGATTGTTTCTTTTGATGAGAAGAAGCTTTTAAGTTTGAATCCACCCCATTTATTGATTCTTGATATTAATTCTCGTCCTACAGGAGTCTTATTAAGGCAGTCAGGGTCTAATACAACATGATGGAGATTTGGGCCTACTTTTTATTCTAATAGACACAGTTTTCTGGTTAAATTCCTAGGTCCTTGATCCACTTTGAGTTGAGTTTTGAGCACGGTGAGAGGGGTTTAATTTCATTTTGTTGCATATGGATTTTCAGTTTTCCCAGAACCATTTGTTGAAGAGGTATCTTTTTTCCAATGTATATTTTTGACACCTTTCCAATATGCTTTTGGCATCTTTGTCTAATATAAGATAACTGTAATTATGTAGGTTAGTCTCTGTGTCCTCTATTCTGTACCATTGGTCTGCTGGTCTAGTTTGGTGCCAATACCATGCTATTTTTGTTACTATTGCTCTGTAGTATAGTTTAAGGTTTGATATAGTGATGCCACCTGCTTCATTCTTCTTGCTAAGGATTGCTTTAGCTATTCTGGGTCTCTTATTTTTCCAGATGAATTTCATGACTGCATTTTTCTATTTCTATGAGGAATGCCATTGGGATTTTGATTGAAATTGCATTAAATCTGTATAGTGCTTTTGGTAGTATGTTCATTTTGACAATATTCATTTTGCCTATCCAGGAACAAGGTAGACCTTTCCATCTTCTAAGGTCTTCTTTAATTTCTCTCTTTAAGGTTCTGTAGCTTTCATTGTAGAGGTCTTTCACCTCTTTCATTAAGTTGATTCCAAAGTATTTCATTTTTTTGAGGCTATTGTAAATAGAGTAATTTTCCTTGTTTCCGTTTCAGAGAATTTGTCACTGATATACAGAAATGCCTTTGATTTATGGGTGTTGATTTTTTTTTATCCTGCTACTTTGCTGAATTCATTTACTAGTTCTAGAAGGTTTCCGGTGGAATTTTTTGGATCTTTTAGGTATAGAATCATATTGTTAGCAAATAGTGCTAATTTGTGTTCTTCTTTTCCTGTCCATATCCCTTTAATTTCTTTCATCTGTCTAATTGCTCTGGCCAGTGTTTCAAGAACTATATTAAATACAAGTGGTGAAAGAGGGCATTCCTGCTTGTTTCAGTTTTTAGAGGGAATGCTTTCAATTTTTCTCCTTTTAGAATGACATTGACCTGGGGCTTAGCATAGAGAGCTTTTACAATGTGGAGATATGTTCCTGTTATCCCCAGTTTTTCTAGTGTTTTGAACATGCAGTGGTGCTGTATTTTGTTGAATGCTTTTTCTACATCTATTGAGATGATCATATGGTTTTTATGTTTAAGTCTATTGATGTGATGAATTACATTTATTGATTTCTGTATGTTGCATCCCTGTGATGAACCCCACTTAATCACGGTGCACTATCTTTTTTATATGTTTTTGTATTCAATTTGCTATAATTTTATTGAGAATTTTTGCATCTATGTTCATTGGAGATATTGGTCTGAAATTTTCTTTCTTTGATGTGTCTTTGCCTGGTTTTGGAATCAGGGTGATATTGGCCTCATAGAATGAGTTTGGAAGTGCTCCCTCTTTTTCTATGTACTGAAACAAATTGAAGAGTATTGGTATTAGTTCTTCTTTAAAAGTCTTGTGAAACTCAGCTGTGTATCTATCTACTCCTGGGTTTCTCTTGGTTGGTAGGCTTCTGTTGGCACCTTCTATTTCATCACTTGAAATTGATTTGTTTAAATTGTGTATATCATCCTGATTCAATTTGGGCAAATCATATGACTCTAGAAATTTGTCGATGCCTTTAATATTTTCTATTTTATTGGAGTAAAAGTTTTCAAAATAATTTCTAATTATCTTCTGTATTTCTGTAGTGTCTGTTGTAATATTTCCTTTTTCATCACATATGTTAGTAATTGAGTTTTCTCTCTCCTTCTCTTCGTTAGCATGGCTAAGGGTTTGTCAATTTTATTTTTTTTTTTCAAAAAGCCAACTTTTTGTTTTGTCAATTTTTTCTATTGTTTCTTTTGTTTCTACTTCATTGATTTCAGCTCTGATTTTAATTATTTTCTTTCTTCTCCTGCTTTTAGTGTTGATTTGTTCTTTTTGTAGGGCTTTGAGATGTAATGTTAAGTCATTTATTTGTTGACTTTTTCTTCTTTTTTTTTTAATTTTTTATTGTTGGTTGTTCAAAACATTACAAATTTCTTGACATATCATATTCCACACTTTGATTCAAGTGGGTTATGAACTCCCACCTTCACCCCATACACAGATTGCAGAATCACATCAGTTACACATCCATTGATTTACATATTGCCAT
>NW_025999900.1:28442101-28447191 GCF_001458135.2 Marmota marmota marmota | reverse complement strand
GGGGGGATAGTAGAGGATAGGAAAGGCAGCAGAACACAACAGACACTAATATGGCAATATGTAATTCAATGGATGTGTAACTGATGTGATTCTGCAATCTGTATATGGGGTAAAAATGGGAGCTCATAACCCACTTGAATCAAAGTGTGAAATATGATATATCAAGAACTATGTAATGTTTTGAACAACCAACAATAAAAAATTTAAAAAAAAAAAGATATAGGACCTGTGTAAGGAATGAAGAAACAACTATACAAGGGTTGATCACTGACAAATTTCAAAGCACCAGGAAGAAGAGAATGCTGTCCAAAAGCATATGAATACTAAAAAATAGTGCAGTGATGCCTTCAACATCTAAGAGAAAATTATTTTTTAACCTGTAATTGTAAACCAAGCCAATCTACCAAACAGATATAAGGTTAAATTAAAGCCATTTTAAACATGAAAGAATTTAAAGGTTGTTATTTCCCATATACTGTTTTCTAGGAAGCTACAGGAAAACACACTTCAGCAACACAAGGGAAAAAGAGGAAAACGTGTATTGCAGAAAGCAAGGACTTCAGCACATGAGAACAATGGAAAGACCAGGGTTGGCAGCCATGCAGCAGCTGGAAAGCAGATAGTCCAGTCTGCAGCCAGGGAAGGACAGCTTCCGGAGGGATGGCCCAGGCAGGGGCTTAAATTGTTAAGAGTGTTTAGAACTGCATTTGATGGTTTCTTAAAATTCTGATGTGTATGACCAAAAGAAAGATAGTAATGAGTGCATAGAAATTTTAAAAGAGACAGTTATTAACTCCAGGGAAAACAAAGTTTCATGAGAAAGAAATCTACTTGTTTGCCCAGTCAATAATATCTTATAAGCTTTGATTTCATAAATTTGATTATCGAATTAGCTAAACAGTGTTCATTTCTATTTTGAGAGTACAGGGAAGAAGGAAAGGAGGCAGAATAAAGTATAAAAGCAGTTAGAACCTTTATTATCATTTTAATAAATCAGTAGGTAATGTCAAAATCTGATATATTAAGCTTGGCAAGTATGAAAGGGGCAGAAACTAATCATTTGATTATAAAATTGTGAGTTTATTTTGGGGGTATTCATGGTAGATTAATGTATTAATTTGATAACAATGGGATTTAATTTTCTAAAATGTAACTAGTATGCTGTGGTTTGCACCTGTAATACCAGCTGAGAGGATGAAGCTTGCACCCAGGAGTTCAAGGCTAGCCTGTGAAACATAGCAAGACCCATTTCAAAAAATAAAATAAAATTTAATATTTACATTTAATTTAATTATGAAAATACAACAGTGTGGTGACAAAATGAGAGGCTAGGAACTGAGGTTCTAATCCCAGTCCTGCTTACTTCAAAGGATTAAGTCTTTTTACTCCAATTTCTTTATTCAACATCTGAGCTAAAAATTTCTCTCAACTTTACACTTACATGCTAAATCTGGCCATCTTCAGTGAGGCTATTCTTTGTGTCTTCCTTACTGTGATTCATTGACTAATCATAAAAAATACCAAAATGAGCAACTTCTTCTCCAAAATCTTAAATAGAATTAAATCATTTTTCTATGACCAGAGACCTTATCTTCTATAGAACTACAAGAAATAAAGCATTATCAGGTATCAAAAAGAATGCATTACTCTGACAAGATCTTAATCAACTCACTAAGTTATGGAGATTTTAAGCAACAATTTACCCTGTTCTTAAATTTTAAAATTAGTTGCCATAGCAACTCCTAGACACAGCATATGGTATGTCTGGTACCTCCAAGATAACAGAGCAGATTCTTGATGAATTTTCCTTACAATATGTTTTGAACTCTTGTACTTTTCAGTGTTTCAGTGGGCAATGTTATTAGGTGCTAGCATTTATTTATCATCTATATAAGTAAAAGCTGATTTTAAAGCATTTATCATTTGCCAAAAGCAAACAAACCAATCTTTGATGCTTCTCACTTCAACTAATATATTCTCTTTATTAAAAAATAACTGTAATCCAGCAGAAAAAAAACAGCAAATAAACAGGTAGTCTTAAAAGAATAAATGTAAATAGAGAAAAAAAATCACATAGAAAATATCTTTCTTACTTATAGGGAGAAAAAAGAAAATTATAACTAGACATTATTTTCTACTTATCAAATTGATAGAATATTGAAGGGTGAGAGAGGTTTAAATTGGTACTGCCATCCCAGTAGTTACTTTGGAATTATAAATTCAAAGCCTTTATGATGTCTTGCTGTTTGACCTAGTAATTTTATTGATACAGATTTATCCTGAAGAGTTTTTGAAAAATTCACAAAGATTTCTATAAAAGAATTATTTATAATAGTTAAAAGTTAGAAATAATCCATAGTAAGAAAATATTTAAAATTAAAAGTTATATAAGCAAACTCTTCTTAATGGGCATTTAGCTTTGTTTGATACAGTGTTTTTCTACTATAAATTTTATGACTATTAGTTGATATATTTTATTAGAAATTATATCACTATTGAAAATTATAGTACTACATGTACTGTATATGTACATGTACATATGCATATGTTTATACTATAATACATATATTAAAAGATATTCTTAAAGACAAAATTTAAAAATTATTTTATACTATATTTTTAATATACCATTTGTATGCCATCACAGAGAAAGCATGGAAGGATATACTCCCCTGAAAAAGAAAGGTGCTGTGGTGGACACCCTAAACTGACCAACAATAACTGGACTACCTTTGAATGAAGGCAGCACTCATGACTTGCCTCCAAAGATAGAATACAGCAAAGGTGTATGCAGTGCCACTCCCATGATTATGTTACATTATGAAAAAATTCTAGTAGTCTAGGGAAAGTCTATCCTGCAGGCTTTACAAAATCCAGTGTCATGTGGCAAAGAACTATGGGCAGTCTCTGAAGGGAGACTTCAATCCATGGTCAATAAGGAACGGGGCTCCCATCCACATAGACACAAAGAAGTCAATCTTTCCAGCAACCTGAATGAGCTCAGAAGCAGATTTTTCCCTTGATGAGTTTCCAGATGAGCACTCAACCCAGCCAACACTCCACTGGCAACCTGGTGAGACCCTGAAGCAGAGAAGTCCAACCTACGGACACTATGAGACAATAAATGCATGCTGTTGTTTTAAGCTGCTAAGTTTATCTCTAGAAAGTAGTATTTTTTTTTATAAATTTTCCTTTCTTATTTGTACTTTTCTAAATTTTCTAAAGTGTTATAATAAGAATTTCTTTGCTTTTAAAATCAAAAGATGTTATTTCCAACAAATCATCTGGAAGCAAAAAATAAGTCTGCTCTTCGGTTTTTTAACTGATTTTGAATGTGGCAAGAGAATATTTCAAAAAGTGTACAATGAAAATATAGCACTAACATTACCCCAGATTTCTATTTTTTAAGTGATCTTAACAGAATATTTTATTTAAATCATGGTAACATAGACTGTTCTGAAATCTTAAGCTTTCTATATTTAATAATGCCTGCTGGGAGGGGAAAAAAAAGAAATCATACTTTTAAATTTTTCTTTCCAATTTTGACCATGACTTAAAATGGAAAAAGTTATGTTGATTGTGCCTAAATGTTCTCTTTTTTAGAGGCCATTATGCACTTTAAATTCTCTGTTAGCATTTTAATTTCATTTTACAAAATAAATCCCAACTGACAACAGAATAAAGCAAATTCTAAGTCAACTAAACGAAAAAGTGTCACCGCAAACAGAAAGAACTTTGCAAACTGATGCAACATTTCATATGGCTCCTGAACCTAAATTTCCAAAGTTTCAACAGGAAAAAAAAAATACATGAGATGGGGGGAAGTATTGACAACTGAAGCCATTTCCACAACTTACTGTCTACAACACAAAGTTACTATTCAACTGCCTGAATTAACATAAATTTACTATTACAGGAAGTTCTTTCCCAGGAACATGAAAATTACAAAAACCATTACTTCTTTCAGGAACTTCTCAAAATTCTATCGTTCTGACCACTAAACCACTTGATTTAACTTCTTTAGAGGAAGTTCCTTTTCTCAAGACAATGGATAGCTTAACTGTTAAAAGTAGTGATCTGTCACACCGCAGTAACAATAAACTTGACTTTCTTTTATCAACAGAATATTTAAGTGGTATTTTCAGGGAACCAGTATTTTACAATCTTGGAGTTTCTACCAATTATAATCGAGATCTGCCCAATGCACTGGCTCAAGATTTTCTACAGAAGTGTTCTTCAAAGGCCTTGATTCTCTTCCTCAGACAGTAGAGGTAAGGTACTTCCATGTTGGGTATGAGCTTCAACTCCTGCTTCAGTATCCGGAGTCAGAGATTACAAGAGTGAGCCATCACATCTGGCTTCTTTTCTTTTCTTTTAATCACCCTAAATGATGCATTTGTATTGACTCCTAGAATATGGAACCCTTTCTTAAGATTGCTTTGATTACCTGATAAAATTTGCAAAAATTTTATCCTTCATAGAAACCTAATTACTTTCATTACTATTTATCTTTCTCCACTCCTATTTGTGTTTGTGTGTGTGTGTGTGTGTGTGTGTGTGTCTCCAAGAGTAATTTCATTAGGTCCATGATAAGACCTTTCATTGTTCTAGTCTCAATATGAAGAATTTCAGAAGGTTTCTTTTTAGTATCCTTCACATAAATTCTACCCGCAGTCAATTATCAAAACATCATAAAAATTTCTTATCTGGAGTTGTCCCTGAGATTCTGGTCTTGGGAAGGACTTCCTCTCTAAACCTTTCGATCCACAAGCAACTACATAAGCTAGGTTTGCAGCTGGAGATGGAATGGCTCTTAGGCTGGAGATTCAATTGACAAAGTGCTTAAATAGCAATTATAACTGTTCATAGGCTATTCGTGGGTAAGTCTCAGTATTCATCTATTTTGGGGTATATTTCTCCTTCTCCTGTGAATTTTCGCTACATTTCAGGTTCTTCTACTTATCTTCCCAAAGTAACATAATTTCACATGATAGAATTTACAGTAGTCACTTTTTTCGCTTTATAGGAACAAAATTATTCATTTGAAGGGCATCATAGAACAACAACAAAAAAAAAAAAAAAAAAAGGCA
>NW_025999900.1:28363034-28440621 GCF_001458135.2 Marmota marmota marmota | reverse complement strand
AAAAAAAAAAAAAAAAAAAAAAAAGTGCAAATGGTGTACGTGTTTTTATTGGTATGAGAAAGTATGCCAAAGGAATTCAGGTTCCAAAATTGCTCTATTAAAATATCCCTTGGCTAAGGCAAAAGAAATTTTTTAAATTAAAATTAGCCCTCTATAAGATATCTTACATCTCAACTGGAAACAAATGACCTCCATTCAACTCTTCTTGTTTGTGCTCCTGAATGTCCTATCCCTTTCTTCCTGACCTAATTCCCTTCCTTGCTGATAACCCAGTAGCACCTAAAGCTTAATTGCCTCTTAAAATTGAACGTACCTCAGAACAGGAAAAACACTGATGGTAGACTACAAGTTCTAAGTAGAGAGTCACTGTGAAACTTCACAAAGCCTAGACAAGAAAAAGAAATTTTAGAAGAATTCAGTGTGATTTCAGGAAGATAAACTCCAGAACCTCAGCTCTATAGCAACTGGTTCATATATTTGTGAAAATTTAAATTTCAACTGTAAAAAAAATAGATGGAAGAAGTAATATGGGAAGATTCTAAGAGTAACTTCAGGACCCCAAATTTTATAGGTAATCCTAGCTGTCTAGAAAAGCAGTAGATATTGGAGGTTTTTTGGAGACTCCCCTAAGTTCATTTTATGTAAAAATATATTTAATTCAATCTTCTATTTTTCTTTTTCAATTTTTTTAGTTGTCAATGGACCTTTATTTTATTTATTTATATGCAGTGCTGAGAATCTAACCCAATGCCTCACACATGCTAGGCAAGCACTCAACCACTGAACTACAACCCCAGCCCCAGAAGATTCCATTTTCAATTCCTCATCCAATGGAGTCACCACTTCATTCTAATGAGTAAAATGATGAGCAGGCTGGAAAAAAAAATTACTCTTTTATGATCTGTAAGAGAGATGAGGAAACAGGACAAACGGTGGCCCCCAAATTAGATAGAAAAGTACAAAGAAGTTATAACTTATCAGAGCAGAAAAACTAAGCAGAAGAAACCTCAGCAGGAATCAGTGCCAGTGTAGAGAAAGCTGGACTGTAAACTGTCGAGTCTCAGTGTGGACAAGCCAAAGAGCTAAAAGCTCCAAAGGAAGCCAGTCATGGAGGGGTGCTCCACAATTTTGTGAGGTTCACCTCCTGACGTTTGACCAAGTACTCTGGTAAATATTCCGGAAAAATCCCCCCATGCTTCTGGCAGGGGGAAAGAAAAAGGAATCAAAAGAGTACACTGTTCTTCCTGTCAAGGTCTCCCCTAAAGAAAACAACCTGAATACAGGAAAATACCCATGTGGGGAGAGAGCCCCCACTACCATGCTGTCTCACCTAAGGGAGGAGAAAAGAAAAACCTGAGAAACTCTCATAAAAAACTGAGACCTAACCATAGGTCTATGGCAGACTTCTCCCTCCACACCTCACTGCCACATAACTAAGACCTATTTATGGTAATTCCTTTCATCATGTCTAGATATCATGAAAAAATTACAAAGCTGACATGACATGGTATTAGAACTATCATACAGACAATTTAAGGGTTATAATTTTACTGTACACAGCCTAGTTGTGCTAGGGCAGTGGAATAGGTTTTCAAGAGACCTATTCAAGAGACTATGTAAAAGTAAAATAAAAACTTTTACTTTTCTTATTCTTGACTGATTAACAGATAACAGCTTGATCAAAATAATAATAGTAAAAAATGTATTCAGTTACATATATATACATATACATATATATATGCATGTTCATGTGTGCTTATATATAAGTGAAATGAATAACAGCAATGATATAAAGAACAGGAAAAAGATATTAGGATTAGTTTTCTATTATTAAAGCATTCCTACTACCTTTTAAAGGGCATCATATTTGAAAATGGGCAACTATTAAGAACAAAATTTAAAAGAAGATATTCTAAGAAAGAAGAGAAAATTGAATCATATATTTTGTTCAATTATATGATTTTGCTCAACAAAAGGCAGGAAAAATTCAGAAACCACAATGAAAAACAAAGAAAAAGGGCAAAAAATAGAAAATATGAATTAATATGATAGATATTCATCTGTATCAATAATCACTTTGAACATGAATAGACTAAATGCAGTAGTTAAAAGACAGAAATTGTCAGAGTGGGTCAAAAACAATACTCAACTATACATTGCCTACAAGAAATCTACTTGAAGGACATATTGAATAAAAGTTAATTATGGAGAAAATATAGGCACTAATTTTTTTAAAGCAAGGATAATGATATTAATTTCAGACAAAGCAGATTTTAAAGCAAAAAAAAGTCAAAGATAAAGAGGAGCACTACATAATGATAAAGAGGTCAATTTGCTAGGAAGACATAACAGTCCTTAACGTGTATGACCTAACAACAGAACAATAAGCCACATGCAGCAAAAACTGATAGAACTTCAAGGAAAAAATAGATGAATCCACTATTATAGTTGGTGACTTCAATATCACTGTATCACAAATGGACAGGTCCATGACCAATGCAGCAGTACACGCCTATAATCTCACTAACTCAGGAGGCTGAGAAGGGAGGATCACAAGTTCAAGGCCAGCCTCAACAACTTAGCAAGAGCCTAAACAACTTAGTGAGCACCTGTCTCAAAATAAAAAATAAAAATAAAGGGATAGGGATGTAGCCCAATGTTAAGTGCCCCTGGGTTCAATCTGTGGTACCAAAAAAAAAGAGAGAGAGAGGAAGAAAGAACAGATGCACCAGGTAGAAAATCAGTAAAGACATAGCTGAACTCAACAATACCAGCAATTGGATTAAATTGACAACTATAGATTACTTTATCCAACAACAGCAGAATATACACTCTTTTCAAGTTCACCATTATAGACTACATTCTGGGACATTAAATACACTTCAACAAATTTTAAAAGAATAGTTAGGGGCTGGGATTTGGCTTAGCAGTAGAGCACTCGCCTAGCACGAGCATGGCCCGGGTTCGATCCTCAGCACCACATAAAAAAATAAAGGCATTGTGTTATATCCATCTACACCTAAAAAATAAATAAATAAATATTTTAAAAGGAGCCTGTTAAAAAAATATTAGTTATCCTACAATATCTCTCCTCAGCCCAGAATAAAGTTAAACTAAAAAGCAATAACAGGAAGATAACTGGAAAATCCCCAAACCACAGAGAGATTAAGCAACATACTTCTAAATGGCATGTATCAAGGAAGAAATCTCAAGAAAAAAAATTTTTTAATATTTTGAACTAAATGAAAATGAAAACACAATAAAAATCTGTGTGATATAATGAAAGCTGTGCTGAGAGGGACATTTGTATAACATTGAGTATATATATATATATATATATATATATATATATATATACATATACACATATGTTAGAAAATAATACAGATTTTAAAATCAATAAAGTTTTACCTTAGAAAAGTAAGAAAAAAGAAATCCAAATTAAATCAAAAGTAAACAGGAAAATGTTAATTAACATATTGTTATTATCAGAACAGAAATCAATAAAATTGAAAACAGAATATCAATACAGAAAACCAACAAAACCAAAAACCATTCTTTTCAAAAACTAAATAGAATCAATTTACCTCTAGCCAGATTAAGAAAAAAAAAGAGAGAATAAAAATTACTAGTAGCAGAAATGAAAAAGAGAATATCACTACAGATCCCCTGGACATTAAATGGATAATTTTAAAAATACTATTAACAGTTCTCTGCCCACAGATATGATATCCTAGATTAAATCAACCAATTCCTTAAATGACACAGACTACCAAACTACACACAATAAGAAATGGACAATCTGAATAGGTCTTATTTAATAAAGAAATTAAATCAATAATGAATAATCTTTCAAAACAGAAAGCATCCAACCCAAGTGGGTTCACTGGTAAATTCTAGTAAACATTTAAGGAAGAAGTTGTAATAATTCTCTATACTCTCTTTTAGAAAATAAAAACAGAAGAACTACTTCTTAATTCTGTAAGGGACAGTATTACTGTAATATCAAAACCAGACCTACACACTCAAGCAAAGAAAATGTCCCTCATAAATATATATGGGGAAATACCCAACAAAATATTAGCTAATTGAATCCAACAATACATAAAAAGAATTATACAACAAAATCAAGTAGAATTAATTCTGTATATACAAGTCTGGTTCAACAAAAAAAAAATTAATGTAATTCATCACATCAACATGTTGAAAAAAATCCCATGACCATATCAACATATGCAAAAACAAGCATTAATAAAATCTAACACCTATGAATGATAAAAGCTCACTAAACTAGCAATACAGAGAAACTTCCTCAGCTTGATAATGTATGTCAACAAAAGAACCTACAATTAACATTACACTTAATAGTGAGAAACTCAAAGCTTTCTCACTAAGATCGGATTTGAGGCACAGATGTCCCCTCTCACTACTTCTTTTAAGGATCATATTGGAAGTCCTTGCTAATGCAATAAGATAATAAAAGTAAATAAATGTATATAGGTAAGGAAGAAGGAAATAAAACTGTACTTATTCTCAGATGATATGATCATTGATGTAGGAAATCCAAAAAAAAAAATTAAGGAAAAACACCTGGAACTAATAAGCAATTATAGGAAGGTTGCAGAATACAAAGATACTATACAAAAGTCAATAGTTTTCCTATGTATCAGCAATGAACAAGTGGATTTTGAAACAAAACACAATATCATTTTCATTAGCACCCAACAAATGAAATACTTTGGTATAAATCTAACAATATATATATATATGGAAAGCTACAAAACTCTGATGAATTAAATCAAAGAACTAAATAAAAGGAGAGCTTGTCCATGTTTGTGGGTATAAAGACTCAATACTGTCAACATGTCGATTCATCCCAACTGATCTATAGGTTTAAAACAATCCCAATCAAAATCTCATGAATTTAAATTTTGCAGATATATATAAAATGATTCTAAATGTTATGGAAAGGAAAAAGACCCAGAATATCCAACATAATATTAAAGGAAAAAAGAGGAGTGATACTATGTAACTTCAAGACTCATTATTAAGACAGTATGGCATAGTTGAAGAAGTAGACAAGTAGATCAATGCAACAGAGTAGAGAGCACAGAAATAAACCCACATAAACGCAATCAAAGCAACACGATAAAGAAAAGATAGTCTTTTCAACAAATGGTGCTGGAATAACTGGACATCCACATAATTAAAAGACGAGTCTAGGTATAAACACTACATCCTTTGCAAAATTTAACTGAAAAGACTATAGACCTAAATGTAAAATGCAAAACTATAAAACTCATATAAAGTAACATAGGAGAAAACCTATATAATCTTGGGTATGGCAATAACTTTTCAGATACAATAATAAAATCATGATCCACATAAGAGAATTGCTAAACTAATTTGTTAAAATTAAAGACTGTTCTATAAAAAACAAAAACACTGTCAAGAGAGTAAAGTCACAAGCTAGGTATAAACATTTTAAAACGACATATATAATAAAACACTATTATCTAAAATATACAAAGAACTCTTAAAACTTAACAATAAGAAAACAAACAACCCATTTTTAAATGGGCCAAGACCTTAATAGACACCTCATAAAAGAAGATACAAACACAGCAAATAGTCATGCAAAGAAGCTCCACATCATGTGTCATCAGGGAAATGAAAATTGAAACAACAATGAGAAACCACTACACAACTATTAGAATTGCCAAAGTCCAGAACAGTGATAGCACCTACTGCTAGTGAGAATGTGGAACAAAAGGAGCTCTCATTCATCACTGGTGGGAATGCAAAATGCCACGACTACCTTGGAAGACAGTTTGGCAATTTATTATAAAACTAAAAATGTTCTTACGATATAATCCACCAACTGCCCTCCTTTGTATTTACCCCAAAAGTTGAAAATTTGTATGGCCATACAAAAACTTGAGCATGGGTATTTATGGCAGCTTTATTCTTATTTGTCAGAACTTAGAAGCAACAAATTGTCCTCCAATAGATGAATGGATAAACAAAATGTGGTATATCTAGATAATAAAATATTATTTAGCAATGAAAAGAAACAAGTTATTGAGTCCTGCAAAGACATGGAGAAACTTCATGTTACTGAGCAAAAGTCTACAAACTTTACAATTCCAATTATATGCATTCTGGAAAAGGCAAAATCATGGAGATAATTAAAAGATCAGCAGTCATTGCCAAGAGTTTTTGAGAGTAGATAGGCAGAAGCTTTTTAAGACTGTGGAAATAGTTTATATGATACTATAATGATGGATATATATCAAATCCATAGAATGTACAACACCAAGAGTGAATTCTAAGGTCAATTACGGGTGATAATAATGTGTCAATGTAGGTTCATCAAGTGTAACAAGTACACACTTTGATGAGAGATGTTGAAGATAGAAGAAACCATGTATGAATGGGTAAGGGGGAGGGGAGGTATCCAGATAGTTTTCTCTCGAATTTGTGATGAACCTAAAACTGCTCTTAAAAAATAAACTCTTTTATAAAAATTAAAATAATTAAAAATAACTCAGCTTTATAAGCAAAAAGAATGAATCCACTGACAAGTTCAAGGACAGCTCTCAGGACAAACCCATAGTGGCACCAGAGACTCTCAATTTGATGCTTAGAAAATTTACATGAAATTACCCACCATGGTTAGGAACAAGATTGCCTACAGCACTCAGTGGGGAAAAAACTTAAGCTTTCTGAGTGTGCCTCTGGTGCATGTCTTTGTAACCACCTGGTGTAGTTCTAAAGATGTAGAATTCAAGAGCTCAAAACCTCTATGTTCTTTGAACATCTCCAAATGTTTTCCATATAACTTTCTGATATGTTTGTAATATATTCTAGTTATTGTTTGCTTGAGTTGGATTGAAATAATCCTTTGCCAGAGAGCAGTATTCCTCAGAGTAACAAAAAAAATTACTTGATTTTGTGTCCACTATTCTTTTACTGGAATTTTGCAATGCTCTTCTACTTAGAAAATCATGGTCCATATCATCCCCAATTTTCAGGAAAGGCAGAGAGAACAAATGATCAAATTAGCATAGTTCTCAGGACATTTCAACTTCCATGAGCCAAAGTATTTTCATTTGTTTTAATAACAATGAGATCAACTTCTCCTTGAGTTCATACTCTTGTCTTACAAATTATACTGTTGCATGAATCTAAGAATATCAGCTCTAATTCCATACTCTATTTTAAGTAGACCTAACTAAATATTGCTAGGTATTCATGCTGTGTACTTGGTCTGATCATCAACATATATGAGCTACCCTTTTTCAACATCCTCCTAAAAAAATTCTTGCATAACATAAAACCTAGAGACCCTGTGCCCTGAAAGAGACATCAGGGAAAGATAGCTTTTGAATTCCAATTCAATGAGCCTCCCTACCTTGTAATATTTATAACTAACATAGCAGTAAAATTGAAGGTGTTGATTCTTAGACTCATGTCCTTAAATTAAGGAGGAAACTTCTATCTTTGAATAATTAAAAGACTTTCCCAGCCAGAATCTTTAAGCTAAACATTCTTAGCAATCCTCCAAAAGTTGACAGTCTTCAGAGGCAGAGTTTCCACCCAAAATCTGTGAATCAAAATCTTTGATGTTTGTGTGAGATGTCAACAGCCTCACCCAAAGCTATGGAATAAGACCATAAATTACAACACTTTAATTTACATTCCTTGACTCTTTTTCTAGTTGTCTTCTTACTTCTTTTGCTAGCTTTAAGACTATCTTTAACTGTGTTGCCCACAAAACATCTATTCAATGTTGTTTTTTTACATGCTTAGTTACATAGTTCCAATATACTTACGAACTAGCTAAGCACACAGCCACTCTTACTGTTGGGTTTATATAAATTTTCCTTTGGAAGTCACCCAGCTTCCTTTGGTACCAGTACTTTATAACTATTGGTTTCCTGGGTAATTTGGTTCAACTATTAAGGAAATTTAGATGGCAAATACAACAGACAAGAAATTCAGAAATCTAAAATGTCCTATTACACTATGATGAAAGGGAGGCTTCTATCTCTCCACCAAATAGTGGAGGACCTTTGTGAGAGCTAAATTTTATAACCAATTGCAAAACATAGAACATAAAAAAAGAGCTAGAATATGTATATTTGAAAGTAATGTCACTCTCACAGACCTTACAAGACTCAATACACAAGTTGCAAATACTTTTGCTTTAGATTGTTTGGTTTTGATATGTATATTTACATTTATTCCATGGCACCAGACCATTCTTAAAGAATAGCCCCAAAATTTTACATTAGTATTTAAGACACCATATGGGTATTTGGTACAAAACATTAATTTCAGTCCTCAACAACTTATATTGGATTTGCTACATAAAAGTCCATTGACTTACAGAGTAGATGCAATTGTTTATTTTTTATTTGAAAGACCTCTATATTAAGTGAAAATAAAGCAGATTGCTGAATAATATAAATGAGCCATATTGATAAAATATGTATGTAGAGAAATATTTTTATTTCCAGAAGAATCTTTTGATTACTTCAATATGCCTGTTTGGGGGATATAGTCCCTGATATTACTCAGGGCCCCCCCAGAAAAAGAAATTATAGGTAATTCAAAAAGTAGGAAAAATTTTAAGAACCAAAAGCCTAATCACTCAAGAGGATTTCTTTTCTCAAGCCTCTTAACTTCATGCTTTACAAGAGGTTCAGAAGGTACTACTATGAGTCACAGAAGACATGGCCCAAGGCTTTATAGAATTTACTGAAAATTTCATGAAATGGGTCAGGAAATGATTCAAAATTAGAGCTCCTTTAGATATGACATTGGCTCTTTTAAAAAGTGGTTTTTTAAAGAAGGAATACTGTATTTTCTTTTTGGGGGGTGGAGGGGGTTCTCAAATATTACTAAAAGGTACAGACGCTAGCAGTTTAAAACCACAAAATTAGAAAATATGCCTAACAACCCCATATCTGCTGGTTTGGAAATAGTATCCATCTCCCTTAGTTTAATTTGGCCATGCTTTCTTAGTTGAGAAGATACTGCAAATTCTCACCATTATCCATCCTTCAGTATTTATCTGTGATGCAATGCTTGGATGTATGAAGCCCAGTCTTAAATGCAGCTATGTAGCCACCATTCAAAGGACCCAACAAATAATTTATCCAACAAAAAGAACAAAAAAATATGATGTTTCTACAGAGAAATAGCCACTCTGGAAACTTGACATGCAGTCTTATTCACATAGATAGATAGCTAGAGGTGAGCAGAACAGGAGAAGAGGGAGATAGAGGAAGGGAATGGCTGTAAAGGACCCCTGACTGTTAATTGACCAAGAAATACCTGTCTTCTTGCACATTCCAGAAAGAGGATTAGCATTCTCTCCCTAGATTTGTGGGCACACATCATGTTCCCAAGGTCATGCATGCACCCACAGGATGTTCCTCTGTTATCTGATCATTATATGACTTTCTGCTGACAATGGTAGGCCAGAAAGGGCAAAAGTGACCCAAGTAGGCAGACACATGTCCTTAGTTTTTACACAGCACAGGTTTATGACTTCCCCCCAATGGTCAGCACCACTCCAAGGTTTCATATCACTGCAAGTTTCCACCCCCCTCCTAATAAGAGCCTAAAGTTTAATAATTCTGAGAGATTTCAGTCCCTAACCAATGTACCCACCCCTTTCTCTGGGGCTTCTCTCGCTTTACTTTGCCTTTTCCTCATCTTAAAATAAACACTATCTCTGCCTTGCTATATCTCTGTTTCTTCACAGAGGTAATTGCCCAAATTTTAGGCATTACACCCAAGAACCAATGACCAATCCATAGTGGACCCTCAACTTCTGGTAACATCAGATCTTCTCATACAATAGTAAACATACAAAGTGATCACAGATGCTGACCATCTATTCTGCTCAAGCTGAAGAATGCCCATAAGTGAATGGAAGACACCAGAACTAAAACCATATCTGTCCACACAGCTGACTATCTGCATTAATTTGCATATTGTTCCAGGCAGTTCTTGCACAAGAAGATGAAGTTGCAAATAATGTAATTCAAACAGTACATTACTCAACTTTTTCTCATTAGAGTAAATACCCTCTTTCAAGACAATAGCTCAACCAACTCATCAAATTCCTACTTACTCCTTAAGACTCACTTCAAAATCCTCACTTTGCTATGTATACCAATTTAAAATAATTATTATAATTTTGCCTAATTCTTTAACAAAGCTCCCCATGTTAAAAGACCTATTTTGAACCAGATCCCAAAACATCTTAAAAAATCTCACCTTTCCTTTCTACATTTCAAGTTATTACTAAACTTTGTCAATATAGGATCTCCTGTTTTTAGTCAGCTTCTTTGCCACTTCAATGAAAAGATCTGATGGGAACAATTTTAGGGGATGAAAAGTTTATTTGGGGGCTCACAGTTTGAGAGGTCTTGATCCATGGACAGCAGACTCCATTCCTCAGGGCTCTAGTTGAGGCTGAACATAATGGCAGAGTGTGTAGCAGAGGGATGCAGTTCACATGATAATCAGGAAGCAGAAAGAAATCTGGCTCCCACTCGCCAGATTCAAATATATACCCCATAGCCACGCCCCCTGTGAACAGATGCCTCCAGCCATATCCCAACTGCCTCCAGTTACCACTCAGTTAATCCCATCAGAGATTAATTCACTGATCAGGTCAAGGCTATAACCCAATCAATTCTCCTCCAACCCTTACATTGTGTACAGATCCAAGGAGCTTTTGGGGGACACATCCAAACCATAACATCCACCCTAGTCCATAAGCCATAAACCCAGAAGTACTTTATTAATAGACTTGTGGGATGGTATTTTGGAAGAACCAACATTCAAAGCCACCTTAAAGTTTGGCACCTTGTTTTAGCAAAATAGAAGCGTGTCATGTTGCAACAGAAGCAGAACCCTGAGCCAATTTTGAAGTGAGTCTAATGCCCAAGTCTGGGCAGTAGATTTCTAATGTTCATAAATAAACAAAATAGATATGCATGATTCAATCCAAAGCTAGAATTGAAAATGTCTATTAAAAAGAACCAGTAGGATTGAATCACCATGTTTTCCAAGAGGCCCACAAATGATAGAAGTATAGTAAAAGCAATTATAGGTGCTGAGGAAAATAATTTTAAAATGGGATGTCAAGGCTCCTTACCCATGAGCCAGCTCATGTAATTATTTCAGGAAAGTAAATAGATGAATACATAAATAGCTACCACGATGTAAGCCGTATAGGTAGCAAAATAATGTTTCACAGTCCTAAAGGAGACTGTGTATCAAAATAGACATTTCCACTTTTCTCTTTTTATGTATATTTTTAGTTGTAGATGAACACAATACCTTTATTTTGTTTATTTAGTTTTTTAATGTGGTGCTGGGAATGAACCAAGTGCCTCATGCGTACTAGGTAAGTGCTCTACCACTGAGCCACAACCCCAGCCCCATCTCCACTTTTCTTAAGAAGATGTTTCTTACTAAAGCTTTCAAGTTTATAGAAAGATTTTTGGTTTTGGTTTTGCTTTTACCGTTGGGTCAAGAGTTTCCAGTCCCTCTCAAGAAAGTGAACTGTCATCAGTCAGTTCTGGAAAAACTAAAAGAGTAAAAAGGATAAGAAAAATAACAAAAATACGAGGAAGAAGAGACCATGAGAAATCCTAGGACAGACTGAAGGCAGTTGTAAACTGGGTGGGGAAAGGTGACTGTAGTCTGGGCCAGAGAGTAGAAAGAACAGGTCAGAATTACATATCAGACAAACTCAGCCAGGCAAAGGACACATATCCTAGGACAAACTCATTGAGTTCTCCGTTAAGGGAGAAAAGTCAGGGACTTAAAATGCTAGAAGAGGAAGGACAGCTGAAGCCAAGAGGAAGGACAGCTTAAGCCAATAAGCCCCATCATTTACTGGTTTAGGAAAGAGTGTTCAGGCAGATCTGGTGAGGGTCTGATGTCATGGGAGTAGGGTGAATGTCATGGTCTTTATCACCTTCAACTGGTTAGAACCAGTTATGATGAAACAGCAAGACAGTGATATCGTCTAGACAACTGTTGCATATAGAGGAAATTTTCTTTTACAAAAACGTCTTTATAAAAGGTATAAAAAGTTTTGGGTCCTTCTTTTACCTCTCCTTTCCTTAGCTCAAGAGAATTTCTGTCCACCCAATGAATGCCGAAATTTGAAAACATAGCCCAAGTTGCCAGTGTCAGCAGGAAATATCAGGGTGATGCAAAACCACTTCTGGGGAAGAAGTTGATGAAAAAAAAAAAAACATGGAATCAATCATTCTCTCCAAATCTGGGGACTGATGGAGACTGGCTTCTTCTAAGGACAAAAGGTACATCCATGATGAGAGTAAGTCAGTCAGCATCAGAAATGGTCAGCAAGGATCCTGCAGTTCCCAGGGCTTTTCAGCATAGGGCCCAACACTTCCCTCCTGAGGATTACAGAATGATCTTTGGCCCCTCCCGTACTCCCACCGCAAAGGAACCTCAGCTCCAAGAATATTTAGACACCTAAGGACTTCAACAACTTGAACAACATGTAACCAACTAAAGTGAAAATATTGAAACAGGTATCATAAGAATATAAAATAAATATAATAAATATACTTAAATAGATAAAGTGATAAATAAATTTAAAACAGAAATAAGAATTTTTTGTTTGTATGTCCCTTCCCCCTCCACCCAGTGCAGGGGATGGAACCCAGGGCCTTGTGCATGCTAGGCAAAAACTCTACCACTAAGCTCCGCTCCCAGCCCAAGAAGTTTTTTAAAAAGCTGGACCAATTCCTGAAAAATGTATATTAGAGATTTAACAAAAATCTGACCAATATCAGATCCTTAAAGACCAATGATATATTGGGGGGCAGAGACAGCATGCTATTTTACTTCTAAACCAGTTATATGTAGTGTTACAGATAATCCAGTTGTGAGTTAAAACTGTTTTAAACAATTGGAATTGTGAGTCACAGCTAGGATTGAGAGATTCTGCTTATGCTCTGTTTCCCCATTTCCCATATACACTAAAGAAAAAGAAAACACAAAAGCCTTGCTGGCATCTATTTGAAAAGAGAGAAAAAGAAAGATTCCAGAACCTAAAATTTGGTTTTCTGTATTGAAAGCATATTGCTTTTATTACAAAAGAAAACTTTATTTCCAGAAAAGAGTCAGTGTTTCTTCTCCTACCTTGGAAATGAGAGAGACCACTTAGTTGTAACAGTTCATTGATCTCAGATTTTATCTAAACCCACAACCACTAAGAATCAATGCTAAGTGAGCAATAGGTAATATTTCCCCATGCCTGTATTTGATTTCTGCAATTACATTCATTTAAACTGAATTTACACATTGCAATGCACCAATGTAAGGAAGCTTTTGCTTTTTTGTTTTATTTTTGAATTGAATTCCCAGTATGTTTTCTACTCTGCATAAATTATCCATAGCAAAACCACACAACACCTTTAGACATAACTTCCTTAGAAAAACAATCTGAAATAACTGTAATTGTTATCAATGGAAAATGCCAATAGAATTGTCCAAGCATTATCTACAGAGATACATAACAAACCAAGAGTGTTTTATAAGAAAAATTATATCTCTAATGACTCTGAAATATGATACATATAAAAACTCAATTCTGTTCAGGGTTTTATCTTTTAGTTTCTGGTCCCATACAAATAATTTAAAAGATGATAAACAAAGCAACACTGAACACCTAATCTTCCCTTACCATTCTCCAATCTGAGACTCTTTCAGGGTTCCCTGCTTAGTGAATGTCATTATATCCCTTCAAGCCAAGAAGTCATCCCTGACACATCTCTACCCCCATACCTAGTCCTTTCCGAAACCCTATGGGTTCGTCTCCTGGTTATCTCTCTGATTTTTCTATTACTGTCCCCTGTCACCATTCTGAACCAAGTTATTATCATTTCTGGATTTGACTACTGTAGAATCCTATCTCCTAAAATCCACTGATTCATATTTGAATGCATTCTTGAACTGCAACCAGACAGAACTTTCCTGATTAAAAGCTGATATGTCCCATATCCCCATACCTTGTAGTCAAAAATAAATAAAACAAAAAGCATCTAAGCAATCTAAATTAAGAGCTAAATATTTCCTTCCTAAGCAAGTAAACACCTGCAAGTGAAGAAATTCACAGGTAATCCACTGTGGGCAGGGAGAACTCAAGAGGTGTTTAAGTACAAGAAGGGGAGAATTCATGGTGTTTGTACTAATTAAGCATTGAAAACCAACACTCTAGATTGGATAAAATGAGCCCAGGGGTTTTTTGTATAGTTGGTTAAAATAAGTGAGTCCCACTGTTCATTGGTGATGAAAGAGCCTTCAGTTAGATCTAATAAAAGTCTGATATCCTAAGGTGGCAGGGCTGGTGGGCGGAGAGAATCATTTAAGTTCAGGGTCTTTTGTCAGCTTCGCCTGGTGAGAATCATCTGTGATGAAACAACAGTTTCATGAAAGTACCATTATTTGGGGCTAACATTTTTTTTTTACATTACCTCCCTAATTTCCAGCTTCTAGTTATTCTCTGATCTTATCCTTTTCTCTAGTTCAGTCATGGTCCTCTTCGATCCCTACATATATTTCCCTTGTTTCTTTTCTAGATATCTTGTACTTTTCCTCCTGCACTAAGAAATACTGTTCCTGCCAATGCATTCTGCCTTCAGTTTCGTTGTCTTGGCATTCTTGAGATCTCAGTCCAACTATCATTTCTTTCAGGAAGTTTTCCTTTTCCCTCTAGGGCAGGTGAAACTCTCATGACATAGCTGCCAACAAAGCCTGTTTCTATTCTTTAGGATATTTGTCTCAGTTTATTCCGTCAGTGGGTTTAGTTAGTCAATGCATATCTCTTCCCCTTAATTAAAAGCTACCTGACAACATTTCTTATTGCTCACCACCTTGGCTGCCAGTGTCTTCCCATATGCCAAACAGAATCAATGCTCAAAAACAAAAAATGAATGAATATATTGTTGGATAGAAAGATGAGTGTTTCTTTACTAGTGAGAAGTTCAGACTACAAATATAATAGAAGAAAGGAAAATTTATCGAAGTCTTATTCTTTTTTTGTATAAGATTGAATTTTAAGGATATGAAGAAACTTGATCTATGGTTTAAATAAAACATTTGGTAATATGAAAGAAGCAATGAGGAGAAGAAAGAAATCACAGTCTCAGTTATTTCATTATACCTGCCATGAACTCGAGATCATGAAAGTCATTTTTGGACTATCCTACCACCTACATAACTTGATACTGTCATTCTAATATCATCCTCAGGCTCAGAGTGGTTATAGTTAAATCTACATTACCAACCACAATTCTCAATTTCATTATTTTTTGTCAATTGAGGTCACAAGTATAATGTTAATTAAATGACTATTTCTGTACTTGTGCCTTTTGTTTTTAAACCTTCAGCTGGTTCTGTTAGCCATAGTAAATCCATTCTCTAAAAAGCAGGTTTGTGTAAATATGCTTTCATTAAATGGACTTATGCAAATGGACTTCAGAGAGAAAAAAAGATACCTATAGTTACATATGGTGTTAATGACAATAAAACAATTGTGAAATAACTGAAGCTCAAAATACTGTCTGAGTTTATGGAGTATGCCTTTACAATAAGAATTATAAAATTATAGGAGGAAAATTAGATCACTTCATTAAGCTATCATCTTCTGTTACTTATAGTCATTATCACTAAGCACTTTTTAGAAATTGCATTACCATTATACATGACAAATTAAACCCAAGTTTATTTTGTGTCCCTTCTGAATGACAGCGAAGGAAGATAGCCTGCAAAGACAAAAAGAATAGAGTTACCACTAGTTTAGAAGCTGGAAAGCAGGTACATGGATGATGGTACTGACTTACGAAGTCAAAAAAGCATAAATTCAAGCCTGGAGGAGGAAGCCAGCAAGGAGCAAGTCAGTTCTCACCCTCCCTTCAGAACTTCTGAGGGGTTTCAGAATTGGAAGTACCTGGAGCATCAGGATGGCTTGGGATAGAGCTGTAGAGTATAGAATTTGTTAAAGGAAACTATAAATCGCTGTGAGATTCTCAAATCCCCCTCCACAACCAGAAAGTAAGTTCACTCTCCCACTCTGCAGAAATTACTCTCAGGGGAGATTATCCTAAGCACTCTTGTTTTGGATCATCAAATACTGCTAAGGGCAGAAGTACCATAATTAAAACAAAGAAATTGGCTCAATGTCTGTGTAAGTCCCAGAGCTCCCTTCCCCCATTTGACTCCAAAAACACTAGCAGTCAAGTTTGTATCCCTTAAGACAAAAAATTAGAAGGAAGTGCCCAGGACCACCACCCCCCCAAAAAAATGTCAGTATATATACTGACATTTGAGGATTCCTCAAAGAAAGGGTTCCTAACATCCTATGCCAGTAAGTAAACACCAACTTTTAAATTTAGAACATTATAGTGTATCATTCTCAACTGTAGACAACCAAAAAGCATTTGTCAGAATTCTATCATTCTTTTAAAGCTCTCTTTGGTCACTTTCTCAATCAACGAGAGTTTTCCTGTGTCATCAACTTAGTGTGGCATTAACTGTAATCATTAAAAACATGCATTTTTGTATAGTGATTACATATGTCAATATCTATTAAATGTGTGCTGTCCTTAATAGCAGGGATTTATCCACATGCATAGCTACCTCCTAAACAGCCACTTAGATAGTCAATATGTTCTTCAAATTTAACATGTCTAGCACTGAACTCATTCTCCTGCTTTCCATACCATGTTTCACCAAACGTTGCTTCCATCTCTCCAGTTGTCCTTGTCCCAAATCTAGCCTCTCTTCTACTTCATTACCTTTCACAAATTTTCTTCATTCTACTTTTTATACATATCACAAATATATCTCTGTCTTCACTTCTTACTAAAACACTTCAGTGGCTTCCCATCCCACTTGAAATGAAATCTGAATTCCTTAAAAGAAACTAATGATACCTAGCACAATCTGGTTTCTGCCTCCTCTCCAGCTTTAAAGGCTCCATACTCTCCAGAATAGGAATCTTATAAGACTTCTCTCTACTTGGAATGCTTTTCCTCCCACTCTTCCTCTAACTCCTAATTATCACTCCCATCTCAGACAATTTTTCTCCCCTTGCCCCAAAGCATACCAGATACCCCATCATCCTCTCGTGTGGCAACCCATAGCACCCTGTACTTTCCCTAGCATAAATAATGTGTAGATAACATTTATATATATGATTATTCATTTAATAGCTGCCTCATCTATAACCCATAAATTATGTGAAAGCATGAGAATTGCTGTTTTGCTGACTACTATATTCCCAGCTCAGGGCATAATCTATTAGAGGTACTCAAATACTTGTTGAACAAGTGAATGTCTATTGAATGAATGATGATGCTTTATTTACTTGAAATTCCAGTGCCTCTCGAGTGCAGGAACAGAGAATCTTTAATTCCTGGCAACAAAATGGATGTGGAAGACGAAAGAAGGAATGAAAGATGAATTGGAAGTCTGCTTGCCTAAGGAAAGGACAGAGCCACCAAAACAAGTAGGAAATTTAGAAAGAGATGTTTAGATAGGGAAATGATGGATTTGGGTTTGTTTGGGTATGTTGAGTTAGAGATGCTAATTTCATCCAGGTTTAAACTGCAAGTATGTAATTTATAATAAAGGTGTACAACTTTTAAAAGAGGCTGTGATTAGATAAAGCTAATTTTTGACAGTGGCTCAGGAGGCTGAGGCAGAAGAATCACAAGTTCAAAACCAGCTTCAGCAATGGAGAGGCACTCAGCAACTCAATGAGACCCTGTCTCTAAATAAAATACAAAATAAGGCTGGGTGTGTGGCTCAGTGGTCAAGTGCCCCTGAGTTCAATCATTCATATATATATATATCACAGTTTTTTGAGTCATTTTAGTGGTGACAGCTCTTTCATTTTATGAAAATTGAAAATTTATATATAATATATAAATTTTATCTAAACATCATTTATATATATATATATATATATGACAAATATATATATATGACAAATATATATATATATGACAAATATATATATATATATGACAAATATATATATCTTGGTCTTATCTTTTGTAAAACTTGTCACACTTATAATGGCATATTCAGGCTGCTTTTCTCCCACTAAGCTGTAAGTTCCAGAAAGACAGGATTGCTCTTTCCAGGAAGGGAGGCCCTTGGCTACTTACATGTAAGAATTCAGGGAACTCAGAGGTTAGAAAAGCTGAGTCTCAGGTTGTTGAATGGAGAAATATCCCCTTTTCTCCAACTGTAGCAACAACAGTCACTTTAAGAAATTGGCATTGCATGATGTCTCAGCTTTGTTCTACCAGTGGGATGAACAAATTGTTGTGAATCAGTCAGTAAGATAGTTACAATTAAATTTGTGGTTCCCAATCCAAGAACCTGTCTGGTGGGTGTGCAACTGCAATGCACATGTCTACTAAATAAATACTGCAATCCACCCTGACTTAAAAACAGATTGTCCCGCTACCTTATGGATGTAAGTTTGCCAATTTTGGAAATACTTTAAGGCTTTCAAGATATAGTTTGATAACAGAGGGACTCAGATTCTGATGTATCTACACAAATACCTTCTCCCTCTGCTATTTTCTATATTCTGCTATTTTCTATATTCTGCTATCTTCTACCTCTGCTTTCTTTCACAGAGATTTATATCCTATTAAGTCTTTAAAATTAATTTTGAAGCTCAAATTGTAGGCTTTTTGGTTATGTTATATAGATGCAGCTCAAAGAACTCTCCCAGAAGTTCTATCAGAGGAAGTGATTTCTATGAGTAGTGTGTCTTCTATCTACAGGTAATATGAGTTCTATTAGCTTACTTTAATGTTTTAATATGATGAAAACAATCAACATTATCTCCCTTTATTAATCTTTCTGCTCCTTGACTTCAATTAAATTTACCAAAACATATGCTTGAAGCAAAAAGGAACATAAGTATTTCCTGAAACGAACTGAGAAGTACTGCTACATCATTCCCTGCTACTGGAAGATAAATTAATACAGAGCCTACCTTCAAACAAAAATTCAAGATTTCTGCCATTAACAGTAACCCAGTGCTGATCTACTCTTAATTCTGTTTTACTTTTTGTGAACTGTGTTATATTGTGAAACCTAAAAACCAATATTAAAGGCTAAATTATATGCCTGCATTTATATAAATTATATAATTGTTCATGTGGTAGATTATTATAAAACATTATCAATTCATGAGTTATAACAAACTTCTTTTCCAAAGAGTTATATAAAATACACATGGAATTGCTTCATTTTTAGTTTTTCCCCCCACAGTACAAATCATTTTTCTTGGTATAAGATGTCACTATTTCTCCAGCAGGTTAATCCCAGGAGGTTTGGCAATTGCAATTACTACATTTAAATATTCCACATATCTGTCAAGACTTAAAAGAATTCTGTGGTGTCAGTTTAAATATAAATATATGAAATTCTAGTTAATCATCACTTAAGGCAGTTTTGAAAACCACATTACTTGCTGCTGCAAATGTCAGTGTTACATTGTGTATGTTGTGTAGTTGGCTACATTGCAACTCTTTCTATTGATTTATTGGTTAAGAAAATGTCCATACTGATTCTGCCAGGCATAAGTGTTCTCTTTATACAGAAAATACATAGTTTCTCACTGAGGTAAACTTGTCAAGATCATTTTACCTAATCGTTGAAGAGAAAAGAACACCAGAAAAAATCACTTTGTGCTTTACGTAGAGCTCAAAGTGAGGTTGGAAATCTCATATAAATACAGTATTTCAAGAAAATGCTAGTAAAACATATTACAAGCTTTTCATTTGTTTCCTCTGCTTCTAAAAGAAACCTTTATATTTACCAGTGACCACACTAACGGTCAATAGCTTTCACTCTTCTTTTGCTTTTTAATGTAAGTGCAGATTTTGTGCATTTTGTAATTTCATCTTATAAACAGCTTCAATGGCCCTGCAATGAAAATCAAGCATTTTGATGGAATAGTAACTACAGCTACATAATTTTGCACCAGGATGGGTCATAGGGTTGCTATATTTACCTTTAAGTTAGATTTGTTCATGTGTCTGTATTTATTTATCCTACTTGAATAGCCCTTACAGTGAAGATAAAAGTGTAATTATTTTTATAACAATGAAAGATTCAGGGTGCCAGAACCTAATATCTTAGTGCCCAGCAACCATAACTAGCACCAGTGAATAGCACTTCAAGGCTTTTAATCTCCATGACAACCTACCTCGCGTTCTTCAATAAAATACCACTTTGCATGCATACAAACATATTCTTTACACAGTCTACTTATTAATAAATATCACCTGCACTGAACATCAAGAAACCAGACTTTCCTTTTATAAAACTCTGAGTTCTCCCTATAAAACTAATTAATTGAACTTAAAAGGAACTTAATTTATATCTTTACATCTACAGCACACCTATGCAATAAGCCAGCAAGATTTTCTGAAATGGATGTTGAAACTGATACCTTCTCAAATTTGAAATGGTATAGAGATGCTACCCCAAAACCCTCATGGTCATTGTATCAAAACGACTTTCTTGCAGTGAGTAGGTCATTTCACTGTAGACCTAGTTGTCACTGATGTTCTGCTGTGTAGGGAACATACTGCTGCAGGACTCGACTTTTATTCACTCAAGTGTCAAAGACAACTCCCTAGTTTTTAGGGTAAGTCTCACAGGTTTGTTGATTGTTCTGGTTCTCACCTTCTCTCTTGGGACACAACTTTTGTTTGCTTTTACAATCAAGAATATTCTGGGAACAACTCTGGAACTTCCTGATGGTGCTTATTCCTGCCCACCCTATTTAAAAGTACTGAAATAGAAAAAGAAGATAGAAGAGGGAAGCAGTATCTACAGTAAGATTGGAGCATCTCTGTTCATCTGGTTTATCTCTATCTCATTTTTTAAGGGGAACAGAACTAGTTTATTTAAGAGAATCTCAGCATCTTTTAAAAATTGTCAGTCTAATCAGAGAATTCACAATGTTCAGACCATTGAGGGTTCTGGCCAAAATAGATGACAGTTTACTTTTACATGGTGCTTTGTCTGATGAAGTTATTTCTTCTTTTGTGTCTCTGGTTCCTTTATGAAATAGATTTTTGTTGTTTTCTTTTTAATTCTGTTGCCTACCTAAGAGAATAAGTGCTGTAATTACTATACTGATCATACGAGACTCTTAATAAATTTGGAATAACTATTTTGAAAATTTCATCTAAGGAAAATAACTAAAGGACCCTTTTTAAATAAATATAAAGCAAAAGATAAATCCAACTTTCCTGAACTAGCATTTTCTTTCCAGTTAACAGGTTAGCTGTATTATTATACTGAATTATTCTCCCGATGCCAATAATTTTCCTAACATTATAGTATCAGCTTCCCCAAACTAAAATAATGTGGCAGCAAAGCTCTTCCTGTCTAGATAACTCCAAATAGGCTATATCATCACATCTGCAGGACACTCATTTTGCTGTTACCTGAACAGGATGGCATGTCTATTTTCCTGTCTTCTCCACCACCATGGCAACATTCTGAAGATCCTTGGATTCACGCTACTCGTTTCATCAAACAGGCAGGAAAGAATCAGAAAAAGCAATTATGCGCTCTAACAAATTCTAACAAACATTTTATTAAAATAATTCATTGTTTTCTTTGAATTTTGCAAAACAGCCAATTTAAATAACATTTTTATTGTACCGTATTTTTTTCCTGAATTGGCTGGTTATTTTGTTATGTAAAAATACTTTCAAGTGTACTAATTATCATATGACTATGGCAGACAACCAGACAACCAGCTTTTTCAGGGTTCTGAATACTTACACAACTAGGTATACTTTATAAAACACCATGAATCTAGTGTTGAGATTTGTGTAGCTCTCTGACAATGATGGCTTTTTTGTTTGTTGGTTGGTTGGTTGGTTCGTTGGTTGGTTTACTGGCAGCCCCTCAACTATACTTTGACCTCCTAGAGAGCCAGAAGTGTATATTTCCTAATGGTCTCTATTTTAAAACAGTAACCACCATAGAAAAAGTGTCCCACAAATGTCTGTTTAATTGAACCAAGTTGAATTCCTAGTAAAATCACTTTCAAGCACAACATTCTTTTTTTTTTTAAATTGATTTAAAAAAATGACAGCGGGATGCATTGCAATTCTTATTACACATACATACCACAATTTTTCATACTCTGTTTGTATATAAAGTATGTTAACACCCAATTCGTGTCTTCATACATGTACTTTGGGTAATGATGTCCATCACATTCCACCATCTCAAACACAACATTCTAATCTTTAGTTTTTAGTGCCTTTCTTGCTTGCTATTGAGTTAGAAATCTTCTGCATTTAGGAAATTTTAAAACTGGTCCACTTAAGCAATTTCCAATTGCTTTGATCAGCACATTAAAATCAAGTATCAACATTTCTATATTCGTGTCTTTAAATGTTGCTACAAATAGTAATAATGCATCAGCAGCAGTAGTCTCATTCGCTGACAATACCATGGTGAGAAAAGCACTATAGTAAGACCTGCTAACTCTGATTGAAAAGAAAATAGCATTTCCCCAGCTTATTTGTTTTTAGGTGAATATAATTCTTAACAAAAATGTGCCCACCAAAATAAGGTTTTATAGCTATAGAAATCTAAAAGCAACCATCAGAATGCATGTGATTTCCTGTCTGCCTTTATGAAAAATAAAATCACAACCTCCCAAAACCAGCATTCTAGACTCTGGAAAGTATCCATAGAAGGAGACATTAGGATATTAACTTGTCATACATTCTTATGATTCACCACACTTACACACAGCCCAAATCACAAATTCAGCTAAACCATAAACTTAACATTTCCTGCTTAGCCTTCAATATAGCAGTAAGATGTCTTATTATATAAGGGATATAATAATTCTCAGGCCCTTTTGACATTGTTTACTGCAAGACCAAGAATTTAGAGCCGCAATTGTTCTTACTACCCCAAAATTCACTATCCAACCAGACAGCAATTTAATGTTTTCATTTCTGGTGATCCATTTGCCAAGCTCATGTGAGACTGGGTTTTACCAAAATGAATGAAGTACATAGGCAGCCCTGTCTCCACTCCTGTGTTTCTGCAGAATTTCTAGTTAATTTTTGTACTGCAAACTGAAATACTCTTTCAGGTCGTACAGAGATACTGGTTACCTGTGGTGTCCTCATAGGTAACCAAAGCACCAAAACCTTAATTTTTAGCACCAAAACCTTAATTTTTAGTGTTGCCAGTTATCATGGTATAAATGCTGCCACCATGGTTGATGTCCGGTTGCCAACATTGGGTTACTGGCAGGAAGTTGGGAAGGTGCACATAATATGTTCCCCTGAATCAATAAGAGCCAATTCCAACACACCATAATAATTGAATCAATAAGAGCCAATTCCAATACACCATACTATTGAGAAATATTTTTTCTTTATAAAGTACTTGGGATAGAAAGTTGGAAATCATTAAAAGTAAAAAAAAAAAGTACTAAAATAGCCTGAAATTCTAAATGTCAGTGATATTGTTAATTCTAAACGTCAGTGATACACATGGTTAATGTGATATATATATATATATATNATTTCATTGTGTATATATATATATATATATATATATATATATATATACACAATGAAATATTACTCAACATTAAAAGAGAATAAAATCATGGCATTTGCAGGTAAATGGACGGAGTTGGAGAATATTATGCTAAGTGAAGTAAGCCAATCCTAAAAAACCAAAGACCGAATATTTTCTCTGATATGTAGATGCTGATCCATAATGGGGGCGGGGGGCGGGCATGGGAGAAATGGAGGAACTCTGAATAGGGCAAAGAGGAGAGAGGGGAAGGGAGGGAGCATGGGGGGTAGGAAAGATGGTGGAATGAGATGGACATCATTACCCTAAGTACATGTATGAAGATATGAATGGTGTGACTCTACTTTGTGTACAACCAGAGAAATGAAAAATTATGCTCTATATGTGTACTATTAATTGAAATGCATTCTGCTATCATGTGTAACAAATTAGAATAAATAAGTAATTTTTTAAATGTGGTATATGGCACTAGCACTTACCAAAAGTAACCCTTATGCGGAATTTTAGAATATCTGGATGTATTTCAGTATTTTTAGACACCATAGAAATTTCAATATATTCTCAAACTAGAATCACTACAAATGAGAAGAAAAGGATAATTTGGAATTCATGAGGAAAGCAAAGAAATTGACTAAGCATTAGTAGAGGATTTAGCAATGAATTCTTAGTGAAAGATGGAAACAAACACAGAACTGTGTCCCTATGTTTGTGAACTCAAGGACACGAGGTTGAAGAAGGAGCATGTGCTTTGGCAAGATATCATCAAGGCAAACATCACATAACCTTGTATATTGAAAATATTTGAAAAATACAAGGCAACTAAGATGAATTAATTAAATAATTGCACAATTTTTCCATCTCAACTATCTGAATAACTATGGATCTCTGACACCAAAACATGACCCTAGAAGTGGGAGTCAGCAATTCTGAGTCATATCACAAAAGCAATGAGCACAGAAAAACATGAGTTTTCTTACTATGCATATTATCTACAACATAACAAAACGATTTTATAAATATTTTATAAAAGAACATAGAAAGATGAGAGACCTTCAAGAGTAGGGATGGTAATAAAAAAATATTACAAATTTCAAGATATATAAAGAAGCATTAAAAATCTCCTTAATTATAGTACTGCCTTTATTTTTTTAAATAAACTACCAAAACATTTACAAGAGATTCTATAGGGTCACCCATAATTGTGGTTAAATATACATGATTATAAATTATGGAGGCCTTCAAAATTTTATAGTCAAACATTTCTTTTATATATTTGCCTTAAAATATAATTTCTGTGGACTGATATACTTCTCTTTGTGAGATGATTAATTAATTGTGCAGCATCTTTCAAGAATTTAAATAGCCTGATCCTAGCCATTTTTTAAAATAAACTTGCTTATTGAAGTTTATGCCTATGGAAAATACACAAATCCTAAATGCCCAGATCAGTGAATAAATAACAAAGTAAACACACCCATATAAACTGCACCTAGATCAACAAACAGACCACTGCTAAGCACTTTAAAGGTCCCCTGGTCCCTTATCCAGCAGTTTCTCCCCAATGAAACCACCATCCTAACAGCAAACACCAGAGATTAGTTTTGCCTTTTTGAATTTCACCATTATTTTTACCTAATATACAATATTATGCTTATTGTTTGCATAGCACATATTCTTGTACATCTTTTTTTTTCCTTTCAATTTATTTGTCTTTTTTTTTTTTAATGTATATCTCTTGCAGACAATTGGGTCTCTCTTTTCTTGACCCGTCTGAATTTCTGCTTTTTAATTGCACTATTTAGCCCAATAGTATTTTTTAAATAGTTTATTAGTTGTCAACAAACCTTTGTTTTATTTATTTATATTTGGTACTAAGGATCAAACCCAGTGCCTCACACATTCTAGGCAAGCGCTCTACCACTGAGCCACAACCCCAGTGACCTCACCAATAGTATTTCTAGTAGTAGACCCAAACCCACCCATATTTACATGCTTGGATTTAGAACTACCATTTTGCTATTTGTTTTTCATTCATCTTCTCTTTTTTTGTTCTTTCTCTATTCCTGTTGTTCTGCCCTTTTGGGAGTTAAATATTTTCAGTGATTCCATTTTAATTCTTCTATTGATTTTTTCACCATGCTTCTTCATTTCTAAACTAGGGATAAGTATATTTAACTTTTCACAATCTATTTAGACTTGATATTATACTACTTCATGTGAAATATGGGAATCTTAAAATAGTATAGTTCCATTTACCCTCTTTATACTGTCAGTGTTGTGAAAGTCCATTAATACAGAAAGCAGTGTTATAATTTCTGTATTTAATAATGTCTCTTAAAGGGCTAGGGCTGGATCTCAGTGGTACAGTACCTGCTAATAAATAAATAAAGATATTGTGTCCATCTACAACTAAAAAAAAATTTAAATAATAATGTCTCTTAAAGAAATTAAGGGAAAATGTGTATACAGCCTTTATGTTGTTTATCCATATATCTATCTATCTATGGTGCTGGGAATTGAACCCAAGACCTCACACATGCTAAGCATATATTATACTACTTACTGAACTACATCCCCCAGCTCCTATATAATCTTTTATATTCACTCAAATAAATCATTTATACTTATTATTTCTAATGTTCTTCATCCATTCCTATACATACAAATTACAGTTATCTTTGTTTCCCATCAACCTAAAGAATTTTCTTTAGCATTTCTGTTTTACAGTCTGAACAGCTAAAAATCTGTTTTTGTTTCTCTTCAAATGTCACTATTTTACCTTCAATTTTGATGAATTTTCTCCAGTTTTAGAATTCTGGCTGATTTTTTTTTTCTTTCTTTCTTTCAGTGCTTTAAAGATGTTCCATTGTTAACCGACCTCAATCATTTTGGTTGCAAAGGCAGTGACATAAGAATGTTAACTGTTATTTCCTTGAATATATTATGTTTTTCTCTGGCTGTTTCCAAGGCTTTCTCTGATTTAAAATTTGTACTGTGATGTTCTGAGGTGCAGTTTTCCTTGTGCTAATTCTTTTGCAGGGTTATTTCTTGAAACCATGAGTTTATGTCTTTATAAATTTTTTAAACTTTTTAACCACTATGTCATGATGTTTCAAAGTGGTTGTGTTTTCTTCTTCTTCATTCTTTCTCCTCACCTCTGGAAATCCATTTATGCATATTCTCAGACCTCATGATACTGTCTCATGCGTCTGAGACTCTTCATTTTCCTCCAAACTTTCTCCTCTGTGCCCTTCAAAATAATAATTTCTAGATCCATTCTCTCGATGCTTTTTCTGCCACTTTTAATCTGCTTTTACTACTATCCAATAAATTTTTCATTTTAGTTTAGTACATGTTTTATTCTGGAATTTTTGTTTGATTCTTTTTTTAAAAAAAAAGTTTCTAGTTCTTTGATAAAATTTTCCATCTGATGTCTTGTTTTTTTCTTTAAGCTTTTGAATGTATTATAAATAGCAATCTTAAAGTCTTTATTTTTTAATTGTGGCAGCTGAATCATTTTGACACTAGATTTTAATACCTGTTTTTTCTCCTATGGATCACACTTTTCTACATCTTTGTATATCCAGTATTTTTATTATATACTAGACACTATGAAGGCTATTTGTCCACATGTAACTGTTTCCTGTTCTGGCTAAACTACTCTACTATTTCTAAAACCTGAATCTAATATCTGTTTTCACAGTCTGCTCTTTTGTTTATGTTATTATCTTAAGCTGTTGCATGAATTTTTACCGTGTGATATTGCTTTATGTGCTCTAATATGTGTATTCATTACATCTGCTGATTATCTAGATTCAGAGCCTTTAATTGTACCTTTGTATGCAAAGTCCTAACATTATTCTGTACAATTGGTTCACTCTGTTAGCAGATGAAAAATCAGTCATTTGATGTTATGAAACCAAATTGAGACTTTCCTTTAATTCACTTTTGAACAATATAATTTAATTCAAATAATAGTATGTCTATAATCATATTTAGTTATAAAATAATTTTCTTGTTTTTCTCATGTTAGAAACTTCTCATTCTTCTGATTTAAAAAAACTAAAATTGATTTTCATTTTTCTACTATATAAATTTATAAGGAAGAGTTGTGATTTTCTGTTTTACAGTTACAGACTCAGCAAATTTTGACATAAGAGAAATCAATAGTGTTTTTTCATCTTTTTTAATTTTTTTTAGTTGTAGTTGGACACAATACCTTTATTTTATTTATTATTTATTTTTATGTGGTGCTGAGGATCAAAAGCAGTGCCTCACACGTGCTAGGTGAGCACTCTACCACTGAGCCACAACCCCAGCCCCTGTTTTTTCATCTTTATGGCAAAAAGTTCACTTCTCCATGGGTCATATGAAATTTCATTCACAGAACATTGAGCTAAAGTTCATTTATTCAGCAACTGTCTCAAAAGTGTTTCTTATATACAAATGTATGCAAGGAGAAGGGACACTAGAATAAATAAGATACCGTCCAGCTCCTCCAGGACTTATAACCTATAAGCAAAGACCAAGTTTAAAATGACAACAAATTAAAATGAGTATTAGTGGTAACAAAGAGGAAGAAATGATAAAATTATAGGAAGAAAATACTTAACTTTTGGAGAAATCTAGAATGTCTACATAAACATCAACTGTTGTGTATTACCTGGAAAGATGACTATATTTACAAAAAGCAAGGGCTTGAGGAGAAATATCACTATACATGGAAGTACTTTATTGTAACAGATGCAGTAAGCAAGGGGGAAAATGAAATTAGAAAAGTAGGCAAGAGCCTTGGTAATTATACTTAGTATAAAAGTATCTGAACTTTATCCTGTGATAGATGATGAGAGAAGTTGGTGCCATATTTTAAGCAAGAATAACACAATTAGATTTAAGTTTTTGAAATATCACTCTGATTGCATAGAGAATAGATTATGTAAGAGCCTAGCAAAACTTTGTCTATTAAAAATACATATATATAGCATATATTTGGGGCTTACAACTACTCAGCTCTGCTGTTGAGGCATGAAAACAGCCATAAATAATATGTAAATGAATAGTCATGGCTGTGTTCCAATAAAACTTTATTTAGAGGGCTGGGGTTGTGGCTCAGTGGTAGAGTGTTCACCTAGCACATGTGAGGCACTGGATTCAATCCTCAGCACCACATAAAAATAAATAAATTAATTAAAGATATTGTGTCCATCTACAACTAAGATATATATAATATATACAGTATATTATATATAATACATATTACATATATAATATATTTTATATATGTATATTGCATATAGTTCCAAAAAAAACACCTTATTTACAGAAAACATCAGCTGGATTTAGTCCATGAGCCATAGTGTTTGCCAACCCTTGGATTCCATTATTCCAAAGCAACAAGATTGCTGGGAACCTACTGCAGTAGTCCAAGTGATAATAAGAGCTTGAATTAGAGCAGTGAGCATGAACATGCAAAAGATAATTCCAGAAAAAAAATCCATGGAAGGATTTGGTTACCAACTGAATTTTCTGGCCATAGGGGTAACTTAGTACAATGCCAAGGTTTATAGTTCGGGTGACTAGAGAGATCATGTTACCACCAACACCAATGAAAAAAATAAAGAATCAGGAGGTCAGTCATCCAAAGACCTGACCAGGTCATGTTTATAGTGCATCTTATTCAGTTGCTATAATACAGTAAGTATTTTAAAATCACTAAGTGCAATGAACATTTTTTAATAGAACATTTTATTTTAGATCATGTCAAAGGGGAGTGTGTATAGTATAAAAACAGACAGGATAAAGCTCAAAATGAAAGCCCCAGAAAATTAGTCATTGGATTAATGTATCATGATTATAATTAATTAAATTCAGATTCTTTTATTCATACCTCTTATTATTTTGCAAAGTTTATTGTTACCCTCTCTAGATTTTCATTTTTCCAGAAAAAAATTAGTTTTGCTTTTTCTTCCAAGTCTTTTTTTTTTAATATTACATTCTTTTCTTTTTAAAAAAATTTTAGTTGTAGATGGACACAATACCTTTATTTTATTTATTTATTTTTATGTTATGCTGAGGATCAAACCCAGGACCTCATACATGCTAGGCAAACATTACCACTCCAGTCCCTTTTTCAAATCTTAAGTTAGTTACTCTGCTTAGTTAGTTGTCACTATCTAGATTATAGCTGTCTTTTTTGAGATACAAAAACCAGGTATGCACACAACCTTCCAGATATGGATTTGCTGTACTTCTATTAGGAGGTAAGTTTTGTTGTGTTTTTTTTTTCTGTTTCCTAGTCTATGCCAATTATGACAGATATTTTTAGTATTTGGGGCTCTGGGGACAATAGATTCTTACGGAAACTTTATCATTGTTGATTCCTGAAAAGATGATTTGTAATTTAGCATTCAACAAGTTGTTAGTTTTTAAAATTCTTATCAAATTAACAGTCTTTTACTAATATCTAAGGATATATGCTATACCACTTCATTAGTCCTTCACTATTTTATTTTATTACCTAGAAGAATATTGTCGGACTCCAGCTCCAACAGGGAGTCTCAGGAGACTAACGGATGGTGAGGAGTCGGCAAAAGAGGGGTGGAGAAACAACACAGACACCAAAGTGAAGGTGCTGAATCCCAATCTTTACTTGTGAAGTTAATCATATATACTTTTCATTTTGGCAGGCTCATAGTACTTTGTGGTTACAAAACAGGAATCATTATTCAAAGAAACAAAATATTACCTAGCTACAATTAGATAAGAAGAATGTCTCTTGGCTTAGGCATAAGTAAGCATTTTTCCTTTCAGTTCATGTTTTGCTTTGAGCTGTTTCTGCTTAGTTATCTTTAATAATAGTTAGAAATGTCCCAAACTATTGGCCTATACCTTGACTATTCTTTCTTGACTTACTGACTGAAACCGGTGCCGTGGTTACAGCAAGTGGTTAACTTGTTATTAATTTTAATCAAACAAGAGTAAGAGCACAAACCATTGTGCACAGGAACAAGAACAAGTTGCCAAGTACTAAGCACTAATCTGTCTTCTTAACATTAATTCTTCTTCTCTAGATTTTAATTTAATTTCTCAAAAACTTCCTTGACAGGAATACAGGGAGTTTTTCATTAAACATTAACAATTTACGCTCCACAGCTGAATCATTGCATTTAGAGCAAACAGATCTATTCTTTAGAAGTAGTTGCATTAATTGGGAAAGTCATGTTTTTTTCCTTCATACTTAATGGTCATATGAGAAGTCGCAACTATACTTATTAAAGGAATACAAAAACAAACCAGCCCATTCCCAGAAACATACTGCGCTCCTCCAGAGGATGGACGCCTTGCACCATCCACCTCAGTAGGGCCTTGCCATTGCCTGAGTCAGGGGAGGGGCGCAGCAGAATATAATGTCATCAGCCAACATCTAAGTCTATTTGGACTGCTATAACAAAGTACTTGAGATTAAATGGATTTTATACAACAGAAATTTATTTCTCACGTTGCTAGAGTCCGCAAAGTCTAAGATCAAAGAACTGGCAGATTTAGTGTCTGCTGAGGCCCATTTTCTGATACATAGATGCGGACTTATTGCTGGGTCCTCAAGTGGCAAAAGGGGCAAGATAGTTCTCTTGGGTCTCCTTTATTAGAGCTTAATCCCTTTAATGAGCATATATTCTTCATGATCTATCACCTCACAAACACCCACTCCTCCTAATTCCATCATGTTGGGAATAGGACTTAAACTCATTATTTTTAAAATTTTTTATTTGTTCTTTTTAGTTATACACAACAGTAGAATATATTTTGACATATTATACATACATGGGTATAGCTTCCCATTCTTGTAGTGGGGCATGATGTGGAGTTATATGGTACATCCATATATGAATATAGAAAAGTCATGTCAGATTCATTCTACTGTCTGTCCTATTCTATCCCCTTCCCTTCCCTTCATTCCCCTTTCTCAAATCCAGTGAACTTCTATTCTTTCCTACCCATCATCCTTATTGTGTGTTAGCATCTGCATATCAGAGAGAATATTCAACCTTTGTTTTGTGGGGATTGGCTTATTCCAATTAACATGATAGTCTCTGTTTCCATCCACTTACTGGAAAATGCCATAATTTCATTTTTTTCTTCATGGCTGAGTAATATTCCATTGTGTATAAATACCACATTGTCTTTGTCCATTTATCTGTTGAAGGGCACCTATGTTGGTTTCATAGTTTAACTATTGTGAATTAAATTGCTATAAACATTGATTTGACCATGTCACTATAGTATACTGATTTTGAGTCCTTTGGGTGTATGCCGAGGAGTGGGATAACTGGTTCAAAAGGTAGTTCCATTCCAAGTTTGCTAAGAAATCTCCATACTGCTTTCCAGAGTGGTTATACCAATTTGCAATCCCACCAGCAATGCATGAATATACCCTTTTTCCCACACCCTTGCCAACATTTGTTACTTGTATTCTTGATAACTGCCATTCTGACTGGATATGAAATCTCAGAGTAATTTTAATTTGCATTTCTCTAATTGCTAGAGATGTTAAAAAAATTTTTCATATATTTGTTGATCATCTGTATTTCTTTTCTGTGAAGTGTCTGTTCAGTTCTTGTGCAAATTTATTGATTGAGTTATTTGGGTTTTTGGTGTTAAGTTTTTGAGTACTTTGTATATCCTGGAGATTAGTGCTCTTTCTGAGGTGCATGTGGTAAAGATTGTCTCCCATTCTGTAGGCTCTCTCTTCACATTCTTGATGGTTTCCTTTCCTATGGGGAAGCTTTTTAGTGTGATACAATCCCATTTATTGATTTTGATTTTACTTCTTGCACTTTAGGAGTCTTGTTGAGAAATTCAGTTCCTAAGCTGACATGATGGAGATTTGGGCCTACTTTTTCTTCTAGTAGGTACAGGGTCTTTGGTCTAATTCCTAGGTCCTTGATCCACTTCGAGTTGAGTTTTGTGCAGGGTGAGAGATAAGGGTTCAATTGCATTTTGCTATATATGGATTTCCAGTTTTCCCAGCACCACTTGTTGAAAAGACTGTCTTTTCTCCAATGTATGTTTTTGATGCCTTTGTTTAGTATGAGATAACTGTATTTATATGGGTTTGTCTCTGTGTCTTCTATTCTGTACTATCGGTCTATGGTCTATTTTGGTGCCAATACCATGATGATTTTGTTACTATAGTTCTATAGTATAGTTTAAGTTCTAGTATTGTGATGCCTCCTGCTTCACTCTTCTTACTAAGTATTGCTTTGGCTATTCTGAGTCTTATTTTTCCAAATAAATTTCATAACTACTTTTTCTATTTCTATGAAGAATGGCATTGGGATTTTAATAGAAATAGCATTAAATCTGTATAATGCTTTTAGTAGTATGGCCATTTTGATAATATTAATTCTATCTATCCTAGAACATAGGAGATCTTTCCATCTTCTAAGGTCTTCTTCAATTACTTTCTTTAGTGTTCTGTAGTTTTCATTGTAGAGGTTTTAACCTCTTTTGTTAGACTGATCCCAAGTTGTTTGTTGTTGTTGTTGGGGGGCTATAGCAAATGGTGCAGTTTTTCTAATTTCTCTTTCAGAGGATTTATCACTGATGTATAGAAATACATATTATTTATGCATTATGGGGGTTGATTTTATGCCCTGCTACTTTCCTGAATAGTTTATTAGCTCTACAAGTTTCTGGTGGAATTTTTTTGATCTTCTAAATACAGAATCATGTCATCAGCAAATAATAATAGTTTGAGTTCTTCTTTTAATGTTAATTTTCATCAACCAGAGATTTCCCTTAAATTGGAGAGGGAGGTAAGAAGGGAGGAAAAGAAGGAGACAGAGAGAATTATTTTCTATTTTGTTTTGTTTTGTTTTTGCCTAATGTATACCAGATGAACATACTGGAAACATACAAGAGAATACTCCTTTAACTCATTTAATAAGCAATATATCAAGAGTGGATCCAGGTTTTGTGATACTTAAAGCTTATATAATCTGGAAGTACCATCTTTAATTAAAATAATATAAATTTAAGTATGAAAGCAAATACTTGTTTTTAATAAAAGCAACTAAAACATTGAAATTTTTAATATTTATTTTTTAGTTGTAGTTGGACACAATAACTTATTTTATTTTTTATTTTTATGTGGTGATGAAGACCAAACCCAGGATCTCGCACAAGCTAGGTTAGCCCTCTACCACTAAGCCACAATTCCAACCCCTTGAAAATTTTTGAAAGTTAAAAAATGCTATAAAAATCTCAAATACCAGAAAAAAAATATAATAATTTTGTGAATTAACTGCCTGATGCAGCTCTGTAATACTTTCCTCCTACATTTCTTGGCTCTGTTTTCTTTGAATCTTCTTCATATAGCAATGATTTTACAATAGTCTCTATAGAAAGAATAATAGTACCATGACAGGTTTGTGCACTACAAACATAGGATCATGAAATGAATTCTATCTCAAAAAATTCCTATCAACAGAGGAAAAATTGTAATTGTCTCTATTGTATTATCAAACCTGATAGGAAAGAAATTCCACTTTGATTGGGATCAGTAGGAACTCCATCCCACAATTTTCCACAGGTGATGATTAGTTTCAGACTAGTTCTGGCTTGATACATTTTCAGTGTATTTCTTCCCTACTACACACATATTACTGCTAGTTATTTCATAACATACATATATATATGATAATCCTCTGTCCCTGAATCTTTACATTATAGCATAGTGTGAATTGGCACATAGATAGTAGAAGTATTCTCAAGCACTCTCGCAAATAAAAATATATTGGCTTCCAAATTAGGAGAGGGTTTTTGCTTTGATATCTTTGATAGTTTCCTGGTTGTTATAGTCTAGGTATATTTTGCATATCAAATGATAATATATTAAAGATATTTTATCTTTTGAAAATGAGAAAAGTTCAGTGACTTTTAGCCAAAGGTTTTTCTTTCATTCGCTCCCTGCTTCTTGATGCAAGTATGCCTGTGATGGTGAATAGAGCGTGGCCTGTATGCCAAAGCTGGGATCATCAAGTGGTTCTAGCACTGATTAGATCCCTCTTGAATCTCCTAATCAACTTTTATTTTTATTTATTTATTTATTTTTTAGCAAAGTTGGGGCTCAAACCCAGGTCCTTGCACATGCTAGGCAAACACTCTACCACTAAGCTACACCCCCAGCTCTGACCAACTTATAAGTAGCCATGAGGTGCAGTGGTACACACCTGTACCCTTAGCAACTCAGAGGCTAAGGCAGGAGGATCACAAGTTCAATACCAGCCTGGGCAAACTACTAAGACCCTGACTCAAAATAAAAATCAAAAGATCTGGAGATGTAGCTCAGGGTTCAGTGGATATAGTTCTAGTTTCAATCACCAGTACTGAAAGGGGGGAAAAAACTTAAATAACAGATCTAGGGGCTGGGGTTTTGGCTTAGTGGTAGAGCCGCTTACCACGCATGTATGAAGCACTGGGTTTGATTCTCAGCACCATGTATAAATAAATAAAAAATAAAGGTCCATCAACAACTAAAAAACACTTTCAAAAAATAACAGATCTAAAGCTAGTTGGGCATGTTAGAGCTGTCAACAGAAGTATATAACAATGAGGGCAAGACCTGTGATATCTATGTCCTCTCAGGCAGTGGTTCACAGTGTGAGCTGCATGCAAAACTCCATGGGAGATTTAAGAAATCTCAATGCCTTAATTGATCCCTAAATCAATTAAACTCAAACCTCTGAGGATAAGATCCAGGCACCAGTGGGGAATTTTGTTGTTGTTTTATTTTCCTTAAAAAAAAAAAAAAAAAAAATTCTATCGTATAGCCAAGGCTGAGAACCACAGGCCTTAGCCTTGCAGGTATAGTAAATCAATCAAGGCAACCTAATCAGCACTCAATTGCACTTTAACTCACCATTGGGGTGACATCTCTCTGTACTCTTGTATAATTGTATAGTTCCAAAATTTTCTTACTGCCTCGCCTGGCATGACACTCTCAGAAAGAGGAGGAAACACAGCAAATTTAAAGAGAAAGGGCACTAAAGAACTTGAACCCTGCTTACTCATCTAATTAATGTTTCAAAGAAAATTGATAGCAGGAAATTGTACCATCCCCAAGATTTTCTGAGAATAGTTTACCAAAAACAGCACACTACTGAGAATTTACTGAACTTCTCAAAGAGCAAGTCATTTTACATTCTGAGCAAGGTTTATTTTATAACAGTGTTTTGAAGTCAGCAAAATTGTGGGGGGAAAACAATTCGTTTGTAATTCTGAGTAAAATATTCTGCTTATGTTCTGCCTTTCCTTTGAAAATCCTCCTATCAGGTAATAACTGGAGATTAGGCTACAATAACTTTGATTAAGAAGAGCATTTTTCAATTTATGTTTCTTGAAATACAAGTTTTTTACAATGTTAATAGGTGTTATATGAAATGATACATATTCTTCTTTGAGAGTCAAAACACACATTTGTATGGCAAAAGCTCCGAGTTTTGCATAAATAAATCTATTTAATATCATCTAACCAAATTTCCCGAAGTCATGTGACCATGGAATCACCCTCTCCCACAGACACAACATCTCAGGTATTTAGTGGTTTGGAGGGTTGGAAGAGTTGTGCTTGTTTGTATTTTTGTTTTTCTCTGTTTGTTTGTTTGTGGGTACCAAGGATTAAACTCAGGGGCACTCGGCCACTGAGCCACATCCCCAGCCCTATTTTGTATTTTATTTAGAGACAGGGTCTCACTGAGTTGCTTAGCACCTTGCTTTTACTGAGCTGGCTCTGAACTTGAGATCCTTCTGCCTCAGCCTCCCAAGATAGTGGGATTACAGACATGTGACACCGCACCTGTCTCCTTGTTTATTTTTTAACAGAACACCTATAGGACTAGTAGTGTTCTGAGAGCCATGGTCTGGAAAAACAATCTCTCTCAAAGAAATCAAAACCAAAGCTAAAAGATAATGCTTTCATCCTGGAATTTTAGGCATGTAGGGACAGTAGATTTTCTCATAGCTACTTATACTCTTAGAGATAGGCAGTCATTTGTCATTATCCAGCATAAAACCCCTTATTATAACTATTGCTGTGTCATTAGTTCCAGATTTGGGGTTGGCCACTTCTATGGCACACAGAAAGCTATAGCAGATTGGGCCCATTTTGAGTCACAGGCAAAATATTCATAGATTAAGTATTTACTGAATTTTACTTGCGAAAAATTTTTCATGGCATGTGTAATGTTTTTAGCTCACTAGTGATAGTCTTTAACACCAGCCACATTTCACATTTTACATGAGATATGCAGTCCTATTTCGATAAGGACTCCCTCCTTGGCTAAACCCTAGTCAGGCTCCTCTAAACTCTGTTCTCAACCATGCCTCAGCATTTGGACTTCCATGTCAGTCTTTGTATTACTTGGTTTTAGGGGAAAATCCTGCTAGATCAATTTAGTAAAAATCCCCCACCTTTGATATCTCATCACCCTAGATATCTGAGCAAATCACTCATTCCACCAGCCACCCCCACATAATATGGGATCACCTCCACCTGCCTTCAGTAAGAATCCTATCAAGTTGGTTCAACCAAAATTCCCCCATATCCCTGATGTTTCTTTCCTCTTAGTAATTTTCCATTCTACCAGCTCCCATCTTGTTCCTTGGCTATAATTCCTCAGTCATCTGTGCCATATTCAGAATTGAGCCTAGTTCTGTTCTAAAGTCCTTTTTCCCATACTGGAATAATTCCTGAGTAATTCTGTTTTTACCACTTTGATTACTGTTTTTTCTTGAATAACACATAAGCTTGTGATAATAAATTTATGGTGAAAGTAATAAACATTTGCATCAACTTGGAAAGTTTTTATTAAAAGTACTTAAATATATTGAAAAATTAGACTGACAGCTTTGAAACACAAAGTCCTCTGTTTATCCATAAGATGCATTTATGATTGCCACCAGCAATTCTGAGCTTCCTTTATGAGTGTACCTCTGTCTACCCCTCAAGAGAGTGAGAAGAGGGTTCAGATTCCAGGCCCATTAGATTCTTGGCTCCTCTGCTGAGACTGCCAATTAGAGCATTTTGTGATATGGACATCTGTCCACTGGACTGAGACCAGCTCATTTCACAAAGCAGTTGTCAAACGGTATCAACTTTCTGTGACAACCTGTGTTGGATTCAAACCCATGCCCTTTGAGGTCACATGGCTTCCTCTTCTATCACTAAATCTTTCGGATGCCCAGAAGTTAGGCACACTTATTTTCAAAGCTAGCTAATTATAAAACCAGAAAGTCATCCTCATTTCCCTTAATTCATGGAAATTTTATTGATGCTTGCATTTATTATAGAAAAATGATCCCTTTAAGAGCATATTTATTCTTGGAAATCTGGACCTTTTTCAAGTAATTTTGAAAGAAGTTTATATATTTAACATTGTTTTAATGGGTGCTTCTCAAGAAACTATTATCTCACGGTGGTATACAAATACTACCTGCTTCCTTTTATTGTTTTTGTTTCCAATTGTTTATTTTTCTGAACATATCTGCTAAATATCTGAGAAATACATTTTGTCTCTTCACTATAACTAATTATTCTTTCCTTTTTTTTTTAATTCAGTATAGTGCAAGGTAAGAAGTTTCATAAGGGGAAAGGTAATGTTTGAAGTTACATTAGTTTGAGTGTAGTTTAGTTTTTCAACTATATATAATTACTTTGAGAAGAAAATCATAAAAATAGCTTTATTGTTACATTTTTGCCAGTGGGTGTGTGAAGTGATTTAACTTACAGGTAATGATTATGTCATTGTATCGATAGGAGGGCATGCAGCCTCCCAAGTTTAGTGAATCATCCAGACTGACAAGAGGAGGTGTAAAGATCCTGCCTCCTTCTTTTCTGTCTCAGATTCCTGCACTTATAAAGGAGAGAAAATCTTTCTCACAACTTGGGGAAGGCAGTGGTAAGTGAGGAATCAAAGCTCCAATATCACAGATATAAAAGCATCAAGATAACGAACATGTCAAATCCTTGAACTAGAATTTAAAAATTAATGAGGTCGTGGTGAAGCACCTAGCCCAAATGATGATGGGGGCATAAGACATACATTGTAAATGGCTGTCAGAAGCCACCTACTGTACAGAAGGAAACAAAGCTCTAAACTTTATAAAGCTAAACTCAGAAACAAATTAATCTCACAGAACTATTCCATGTTGTTTGTCCCTGTTTTACCTCTATAGGATACATTTGTTGCATAACCCAACCATTTATTTGGACAGGAAGAAACAACAAAATATAAAGGTCTAGTCATAGCACTGCATCCCAGGGTAATTAAAATTTCTATTTTTGCAGCCAATATCCCCTATAACCACAGCTTATTAAAAGAACAAAAATTTTATATCTGGAGAATATTTGTGCCAAGGACAATGCTTGACCAAATATAATTAGCTGAATTTAGATAAATTCTCAATCTGGCTTTCTTTAACTTGAATAGAAAAATCACACACTTCATTGAACATGAATGGATTTGAAAATGAACATTTGGATTATCTGTGAGGATATTTTCCCAGAATAATAGGCCTAAGATTTTTTGATGTGCTGCATAGAAGTTCTTTGTTGACCCAAAGAATGTATCAGCCTTCTGTTTTTACTTTCTTGTTCTATTTGCTGATTTTTGTTAATATTTACAATAACAGAAATAGTAGGCGAGGAAAACCAGGAGAATAACAGATCCATTTAAATCTTTACTCTTTGTTTTTTCAGTGCTTCTTGTTCTTTTTCTTAGGGATAATTAGAGATAAATGGTATGGTATTATATTTGCTCAGATAGCAATACAAAAATGCCTATTTCCATCATTTTCAGTAATAGACTTTCAAGCTATATTTTCCTCAAACTTGATCCTCATTATTCCAGTAATATTTAAGCTATTAATTTCTCCAGAGAGTGCTTTTTGAAAATGGTAAATTATAAGACAAATCCCAAAATTACATTTTCTTTAATTTACAGTATTGTTCAAGCTCTACTGTTAGCATAAATGAATAGTCTGAGCTGCAGTCTGAAATAAAGCCTTGAGCATTAAACAGTTGGCTTGGAAACAGAAACATTAAGAATATGATTGAAATTTTTTCACAGAAGATGAAATAACAGCATGCGCAAAAGCTCATTTATGATAATTCTAACATTTCTGCTAACAGTTATAGAAAAGTAACAACATTTACCCAAGAAAAAGGAAGAAAGAAAGGTTGAAAGGTGAAGGGTTTCACTTTCTAAGCAATTGCAGTGATATCAATTTTGCCCTTAGTAAAAAGCGATTTTCATACTTACATAGGTTTTTTTCCCCCCTTCTCAGTTTCAAGTTTACCATTTTAAAGGAACAGGAAGCAGGCCTTCTCAAAACAAAAAGCCAATGGCAAAAGTTTTCATACTTGATATCTAAAATGCTGTCATGGTATAAACATGTAACAACAGCAGTAAATTCAGAAAAACAGCTCAGAAAGATAATGAAGTCTATACAGGCCTATAAGCCTATAAACATCAGCACGTTGAGCTTATTTTATTATAAAATGACATCAATTATGCTAATGTGTAATTAAATTATATGAAAGTTTTCCATGCTTCTGAAAGTACATTTCAACCATTTATTTAGCCTGTTTCATTATACACTAATTTTATCTGCTGGCTTTTTTTTTTTTTTTGCCTTTTTTAGTGGTGGGAGTGTGAGAAAGAGGATATACCTTTTCTAAAATTATGAAGATCGAACTTCTTGAAGATTCTTATAATATGGTAAATTGCTAACAATAACCATCAGATGCCTGAGCAAGCATTTGTGATTCTTCAAATGAAAAGCTTCAAATTCTCTGACTAAGAAAATCACTACCTCCATCTAGTGGTAATCGGTTGTGGTTTGCCCAAAATTCCAGGACCCTTAAACTTTTTAAAAAAGTGTCCTTTTGTTTTTACATCCATGCTTGTGTCAGTAATTTTCCATGTACTTACGTGGAAAATTAAGCTAAATTTTGGTAATTTTCTGGAAGATTTCACTATAATCTGAAGAAACATGGCATTATGGCCTATAGTATTTCACTCATAAGTCAGAATGCATGAAATACAGCCCTTGTCATTGTGGGGTTTATAATCTAGTTACGGAGGACATGTATATATAAAAGATGAATGAAAGAGAACACATATTAATTATCAAAATTATAATGAATGATAAAGGCAATTCCAAGACTCAGAATACAATGCCCCACCAAATACTGCACATTGAAATATCAAGTATTTAAGCCGAAGGAAATAGAACCCCAGAAGCAAGAGCCTCTGTCCTCTCTTGAAGATCCTCACGTGAAAGGTATACTGCCCTATACCTTGAAGGAAGGAATGAGACACCCCAACATGTTACAAAGCAGAATCTGAATGAATAGGCCTTGCTAAATCTTCCCCAGTTTGTTACTACAAGATCACATCCCCTTTCCTACACAACCATCCATTAAACCTAAGCATAAAAATAAACTTTTTCCTCATTTGTTGGGTCTTCCTTTCTGAAGGCTTCTACATCAGTTAAAACTATCATTAAATAAATGTGTTGTTATCCTCTTATTTATCAGGGTTTTGCTTTAGTTGGTTTTGTTATGGAGATGTCAGCCATGAACCTTCTGATGGGTGAAGGAAGATGTCTACAGAAGAGTTCCCTTAAGAGGACGCAGAGGAGAGTGTGGGTTTTTGTTGGTCAGAGGTGATTGGAGAGGATTCAGAGAGTATGTGAAATTGAAATGACCTTTAAAGAGGGGATGGGAATTAGATACCAGGGAACACTGAGGACGCATCGCAGGGAGGAGCAACAGTGTCAGACAAGATTGGGAGACAAGATGCATCTGGCTCAGGCATTTGGGGAAGATTACAGGTAAATCCTTCCCCACAAAGATAGTTCTGTGTATGATAAGAGTAAGGGTAGTGTAGAATGTAAAGTTATTATAGCTATCATAGGTACAATTATCATAGAGGTTCTTAAATGTCAAGATTTTAAAATGCTGGTCTACATCCATGGGCCATTCATGGTTTATAATGGACTTTGGTGTCCAAAAATTTCTTGAAATAGTAGGGGAAACCTGTACATGATCATATATGTAATTTTCTAGGAAGATGTCCATAATTGTCATCAGATTATTGATGGGGTTCATTGCTGTGTTAATGAGCAAATATCGAATGTTTTAAAGAGCAAACTGGCATATTGAGCTTTGGAAAGGTTTCTCTGGCATTGATGTGTTGAAAACTTTGAAAAATCTCCATAAGTGTGTCCAAAATTTAGGCTCAATGAGTGTGTGTGTGTGTGTGTGTGTGTGTGTATGTATGTATTTAATACTGATGTGCTTTCTGCTTCTATCTGCCTTGGATTCAGAGCTCATAATGATGGCAGCAATCATAAGTGTTTCCATTTGTTGAAGACTATATACTTAGCACAAAACTAGGTAAGTTTGTTCAACAAATACCTCCCGGTTGGGACTGGGGTTGTAGCTCAGTGATAGAGAACTTGCCTCGAACTTGTGAGGCAGTGGAATCCATCCTCAGCACCACATAAAAATAAACAAATAAAAATAAAGACATGCTGTCCATCTACAACTACAATAAAATTGTTTTTAAAGAAATAGAAAATTTTAAAAAATACCTCCTGATTGCTTATTACGTTTCAGATAGGTTATTAGTTATTCTTAAAATAATTGAATGAGTTAGTTATATTCCCCTAATTTTATGCAGCAGGAAAATAAAGTTTAAAAGGAAGGCAACATTCACATTGTCATCTTGTTGATAGCTAGTACAGCGTTGATATCAACCTAGATCTTTCTGACTCAAAAAGCTGTGTGAAAAGTGAAACTGTAAAAGTATTTGGCCAGAATGCAAGATTTTTAAATGCCTACATCTTGCCCTTTTATAGCTTTACCTTTTCTTTCCCTTCCTTTCCCTCCCTCCAACCTGTCCTTACCCTCTCTAACCTCTACCATTATAAAATACGCAAGAGATACAGGCACAGAGCCCAAAGCCAGGTAAATGTGCCTTCTTTATTACTATGAAGCTTTTATCTAAAACTCCAGTGTATGAGCCAATGGCCAAACCCCTTTTCTATAGGTTGGTGTTTCCCAAACTGTTTTCCTAAAACTATCAGAAATAAGCTACTTGGTATAATAGAGCACCAACAAAAGTAACATCTTTTCCTTAATTATTGCAAGGTTCATGACTAAGGTCCCCATAACAAAAAAACAGATTAACAACAGAAAAAGTATACAAATTTAAGTTTTACATAGTATGAGGAGCCTTAAGAAATGAACACCCAAAGAAACAGGAAAACCTGTGCATTTTTATACTGACATTGATAAAGAATAGACAGAAGTATGACTAAACAGAGAGGGTATGATCCAAAGGTAATAAACTAAGGGGATTTAACCAGGCCTGTTTGTTCAGATTCTTCTTAGTGTCTGTCTGCCTATGTTCTTTTCCTCCAGGTACAGAGAGGAGATCTCTGGAACACAGGTTTTATTATCTGCTCCAGGGGAGAAGAAATGGGGGGAGGTGAGAGAGAACTTTGAGTTTCTGTCCTTTTCTCAAATACCGATGTGCCATAATTGGGGTAATGTGTTCTGAACCCCATCAGTATGCCACTTAATGCCATATTATTATTCCAATGGAAAACATTATGGAAATATCATATTGCACATTTCTCTTCAGGCATTTAAGAATGAACAATCACAGATTTAAAAAAAAAAAATCCAAGAAACTCTGCAAGAAGAAGATAAGTGAGCTCAAGACACCTTTTTTCAAACTTGTTTGACCAAGAACTCCTCACCATAAAGATACTATTAATAATATTGCAGAAAGTGACCCATGTTTGGGAGGGGGCGGAATGACAGGTTTAAATAACTGACAATGCTAAAATAAGTCCCCTCCTCTTCTACTGAAGTTAACATCACAACTTCAATACCTACAAAATCAAGTTTCTCTAACCCCCAAAATTTCATGTATTTAATTTTCCTAAATGCCAAAGATTCAGCATGATAATAAAAATGAGTGCAAGCCTCATACTAACCCATACACACACAAATACAAAACACAATTAGGTTCCAAAATCAATGCAACTACTGCTACAGAACTTTACAATGTAAGCATCAATTACTTGTTAAATTTGATTTCCAAACAAAACCCAATGCTACCAAATCAGGAAATACTAAAATCTAGAACACATGATTCTAACCAGCCATAAAGTATGGCAGAGAAAACAGAAGAGAAGAAAGCAGTCTTCTTGGTTTCATTTCCCCTTGGATGCCCTTCATTTCCTGTCTCAAGAGCCTTGGGGCCTCATCCATGGACTCAGATTTCTTTTGGGTGAAGGATCCCATGAGGAGTTCAACTGTGATCCTAGAATCCCATATCCGAGGGAAAATGGAAGCAGATGGGGAATCCATCGATCATGCGCACTGCCACCCTGCCTCTCTCAGAGAATACTTTAAACGCTCTCGTTTTCTTTGGAACTTTACAAATTGCTCTTTGGTGCCTCCGCTTATAAAGTTTTTCCTGGAAATCCCATCTATTTAGTATCTGTAGAGTCTCCAACTTTCTCTTCTACCTCTCTTTGTTTTCTGCATTCTTATCACAAAGGTCTACATTGACAATGGGTTCCCTCAAGGAAACTTCCAGGCCTTCTTAAGAGCAAGGAACACCAACCACAACTGTATCAGGCAATTCTCACAGCCCTGATCATTCATTCATTCATTCATTCATTCATTCATTCCATTTTCTTTCCCTCTCTCCCTGCCCCTCACCCCATGTGATACCCTGATTTGGGAGGCCTAGGGCTGCCAGACAGGCTGCTGGTCTTGTCTGCTCCTCTGAAATTCCTCAGGCCAGTCTTCATTTTCCTAGCAGAAAAAGCTCCTTCTCCCCACATTTTTGCCACATGGATAGGAATGGCTCCATCTTTTTTAGCACTAGTCACTGTTGGTGGTGTGTCTTTGGGATCTAATGTTAGAGCATCCATAGTCTCAGGATGAAATCTGGGCCTGTGTTGCTGTTTTCAGCTGAAGCCCTAAACAGAAGGCATCTGCAGAAATCAGACCCAAAAAGGGAGGAAAAAAAAATAAGAAAAACCTCATGCTTTCAAACGTACCAGAGTATTTGTCAATTTAGCCTGGAGAGAACAAGCATCTTTGTAGTGAGAGACTCTCGAAGAAATCATCATGAGAATATTTTCATTTACCATTATTTGATTACTTAATGGACAGTGCTTTAATTCTTATTTGCTAGAAAATATGAGGATCTTGGCCTTAAAACAAACAGTCTCTCAAATTTATAATTTTATTTTAATACTTATATGTGTCCCACAATAAGTATTACTGCTAACACTACATGAGGGGTGCTACCTCAAAGTTATAATAAATCATGCATAATTTAGTCTCTTTGAAGGTCTATAAATACAGTGTGAAATGTTCAACTTGGTATTTGATGCAACATCTGAAATCAGATTGCTCTGGTACAAATGTTTATCTCAGTGTTAGAATTTCGGCATGAATTTACTTTGTTTGCAAAGAGCATTTCATTAATTAGACTCAAGAGTATTTGATTTTTTTACAGCCATCATTGTCAAAGCTTCTGCAAATATAAATATAAAATTATGACTTATTCTTTTTTAAAAAATATTTATTCTTTTATTTTAGTTTTTTTTAGGTAGACACAATATCTTTATTTTATTTTTCTGTAGTGCTGAAGATCAAACCCAGTGCCTCACACATGCTAGGTGAGTGCTCTACCTATGAGCCACAACCACAGGCCATGACTTATTCTTAAGAATAAGTTTCATTAAATGATTATTAAAACACCACTAAGGGGTATATTTTCTGAAAATTTCTAAGCATTGAAGTTTTATCACTCCTATTGCTTCTCATTACCATTCCATATTGTTATTTTCACAAAAAACAGAGGGTAAGGATCTTATCTTGGTATTAAATTGCTATTAACTAAGATATCAATCCAATATATTTAGCTTATTTTATGAAAAATTGTCTATAATTCTTACTTTGATTTTTATTTCTTATTGTCAGACTATTGATTGTGTTTAATTTTCACATAGGAATGTGTAAGCTCCATTTATTCCCATTTAAAAGTATGACTTTCATTCTTAAAATACATATTTTTGTGTGTTTTATGATTTTTTATTGCAAATTCATGCTTACTGGAACTTTGTGTATGAGATTTATTTAAGGGCTGAATTTAAAGTGAGTTTCTTCAGAAAGATTTTAGTTTGCTTCTAAAAAGTACCTATGGAAACTGCCAACCTGAATTTTTTGGAAAAGACGACACAGATAGTAGGATTTCTTTCCCCAAATCTGTAAGCACCAAGCTAGTAATATTCAGGTGAGACTTTTTTTTTATTCCATCACTATACTAATAGCATAGTGATTAAGACCACAAAGCAGCCAGTTTATACCTGTAATGTTATGAACCTCCATGTCTCCTCATTTGTAAAGTGGGAAACATAGTTGCTGGGATTATTGTAAAGATCAAGTCAGCACTTTCATAGTACTTGGAACTTGCCTGGTACATGGTAAAAGTCTCATAAACATTAGAAAATGTTATCTCTAAAATATTAGTAACTGATTTTCTGTTCTTATGTCAATTCAAGTCTTCCAAAAACCAAATACCCAAACAATGTTTACACATATAAGAAATGTATTGGGAAAAACACCTGTGAATGATTAAGGGGAAGAGAACAGAAATAGGTGGGTAGAGCCTTCAGAACACAATACAGGAAGATTTTTCAAACTATACATTTGTTCTGAGAAAATCTTGGCCAAGTTAGAGGAGTTTCACTGAGAAAGGGCTGCCATTAGAGAAGTCCTGTGGAGGGCAGAAAGAAACCAGCTCTAGTGCCATGCTCAGTCATTCACTAAGAAAAACCTTTAGGAAGCATAACCTTAGCATAAATGCAATAGTGGATCTAAAGATACAGCAGCTAGAGGCTGTCAATCAACTATGCTCCCAGCAACAGATTCTCTTGAATGGAGACCTAAAAGACATACTTCCATGGCCACCACACAAGTGCTAGGGAATGTATTTTCTTATATCATCATGGTGGCATTTCCAGGATTAGAGGGAAAGAATAGCCATGCAAACTTCAGGAGTTTCAGAGTTGCCATAGGTATCTGAGGTCCACAAAAGGAATGTAAAAAATCAAGAGATGAAACAGAAGCAAAAGCAAAAGCTCCTTAAAGAGGTATTGCTCAACTAGAGAACCAGTTTACTATATTGAGGGAAAACAGAAAACACTACTCTGTAGAAGTAGGTAATCACTGCCATTTGTTAGAACACATGAAACAGCACAGAAATATCCTTGAACCAGGAAGAAACAATATGAGGCTAATTGGATGAGGTCCAATTTCAAGTCTTTTATTTAAATATTATTATATGACCTGTTTAGGGTATTGATTTAACATCTGAGCAGCCATCTTAAATGTAAACCACCATCTTATGAGATAAGTTTCACTTTCCTGTACCTTCTTTTACCGGAACTCCCCCCACCTCCATTAGTGACCTACCCCATGGTGCTATAACCTTAAGCCAATCCCAGAAGGATACGAACCCTTTGCTCTGGAAAGCCCCATGATTCCATTGACCTAAGACAATCCCATACTATTCCCACCCACCTAGCTCTGATGCAAGCACCCCCAACCTAACCCATAGCACCACAACTACAAGTCCAAACCCCTACCCCACAAAAGCTGAACACCCGAACATCTCAGACCTCTCTCTCCTATAGAGAGATGGTCTTTATTTGTCAGCTTTGACAAATAAACTTTCATGTGGATCTCTGCCTGGTCTCTGTCTTTCATTTCTCACTTGCCCGACTCTTGCTTTTCTCACTTTCCTTTCAACCTGGATTGTGGGTCCTAGGAAAACTGGAGCTACAACTACACACACACACACACACACACACACACACACACACTTCCATTCTCAATGGTTTGATTAAACTAGCACTTGTTTCTGATTTCTCCTCCCTATTTCAACTGTTTTACCTTTGTTTTACCAAATTGGCCTGGGCTATCAGAGTTCAATCTTTTTCAATCTCAACGTATTTTTATTGTTGTTACAAGAGTTCTGTGTCTTAAATTCACCTCTAATTACATTTTCCTGTATAAAAACATTGCATCGTTCAACACCACATAAAGGATATATTCTAGCATTCTTTAAATGGCATAAGATTCACTATTAACATAAACTTAACTAGGATGATTATTCCAATTCTCTTCCTTCATTAAGGTAGTGAGCAATATTTATTGAGTGCCTACTCTTTCAAGTATGCATTTTACCCAGAGTCACCTGAAGTTGCTGTTGTCTTAACCAACATGGTCTTTCATTTTTCTATCCTTTGCGCATGATATTTCTGATGACTTGACTTCAAATTCCCAATCATTCAAGACCTAATTTAAATGCCTCATCTTCTGTGAAGCTTTTCATGACCTGCTGCTGTTTGCTTCTGTCTCCTATGTACTTCCTCACATTTTTGTATACAACTTAATATAACGTTATATTCAATTTACCCAACATTTATTGAGTGTCTATTGTATTTCAGGAATAGTACTAGGTATCAAGAATACTTGGATGAGATGTGGGTCATTCTATTGAAGACCTTAGAACTTCTTGTCTCTTTTTCTGCATTAGACTTGGAAGTCCTCATGAACTTGAGTTTATGGTTCCTGAAGCATAGCAAGCCTTCAACTGTTTGTTGGAGAAACAAATTATCAAGTTCAGTTGCTGCTGTCTTTTTTCAAAAAAAAAAAAACCCTTCATTTTATTTTACATGTTTTTCTTCAAAACTTGTGTGTTCTTTTGAAGCCAAGCAAAGGTTTGTTTTTTTCTAAGCCTAAAGATATTACTAAGGCCATCTACTCTACCAATTCAATTCACCTCATAGTGGTATTTGATGTTCTTTTTACTAAAAGGTGACAACTACTTCTCCTTTTAAATATGGGGTAGCCATACAAACTTAATTTTATTGAATAGAGGGCTGCAAAAGAGATGCTGCATGTCTTTCAAACCTGGGTTAGGGAAGTTGATATTGCTTCCACCTGGTTCACTCTTGGAACCCAACCAAGCCACCATGCAGGGAGGAAGCCATGATGCTACTTGTACTTAAGCATTCTGACCATAGCCCCAGCTGAGGCCCCAGCTGACAATGTTATTCACTGACTGATGTAGGTGACCCCCATCAGATGATTCTAGCCTTCTCAGTTGATGCCAAGTGCAGCAAAGAGGAGCTGAAATGGCAAACTCTGCAGAATGAAAGATTTATAAACCAAACAAATATCATTATTTTATGTCATTAAATCTCAGAGATATTTATTATATAGCAATGGATAACTGAAACAACACTACAATGAATACAACAGAAATGCTAAAAGTAGCTCCTCAGATAAGTCACCAAATGTATACAAAGTCCATTCTGGAGACTCACAATCACCAGAATGCTCCAAAACAGCATTGATGCAGTTGCTCCTTAAATTTACACTTGGATTCTTTTATCAGCAAAGTTCAAGATGCATAAAGTTGGTCTAAAGCTTATCTATGTTATGATATTTATCTGTTACAAATCTTTCTACTTCCTCTTTTGACCACCATGCATGTACTCTATTCTCCACACAGCAGCTAAAGGAATCTGCTTAAAATATTAGTCTTATAATGCCCTTTTCCTGCCCCCAAATTCTTCAGTAACTTTCCCTTTTACACAAAACATAATTCCAATCATTCTCATAGCCAAAAGGTCTACAATCCAGCCTCCCACCTACCTCATTTCCTTCAACTCTGTCCCACATTCCTCCTACTTCAATCAGTTGACACCCTTCCGGTTCCTAGAACTTGCCAAGCACATTTCTGTCTCAGGATTTCCCTCAGCTTATTCATTCATATTTGTGTTCAAGATCACTTTAGTGTAGAGGATTCCAACAACTTCTCAATACAAAATAAAATCTCCCCTACTCTCCATTATTTTGCTTTGTTGTTTTTCTTCATAGCTTGCTATCATCTGGTATATTATATAAATATTCATTTATTTTTTTATTTTGTGTCTCCATTAGAATGTAAGAACCATAAAAGGACTTTGTTGCTCTGTCTTCAGGGCTTAGTACAATACCTGGCACTCAATAATCACTCTTAGTTACATGAATTAATGAATACTTTTAAAGAGGAGAGCCAAGAAATATACATTTTAAACCATGTATACTCATTCTAATTGTCACGAGGGTATTCGTGTACTATTTTAGCCACATGATTTATGTTTCTGTTTACAGAAGCACAAGGAGTTACAGAGATTTTAATAGGAAACGTTGACAACATTTCATGAATGAGATGAAAAATACCACATATATAAAAGATATAGCGTGAAAAAGCTCAGATGTAGAAAAATTAATTGGCAATACTTCAGAAGGTTTAATGTGAATGATTTTCTATATATTTTTTCTATCATAAATATTGTTCATGGATATTTAAAACCTTGTACTATAGTTAAAAGTTCAGAGACACAAACAATGGACAGTTCCTAGAAACAACTTATAAAACTGTGATCACTTTAACACTACTTACCCATTTCCAGTATTCTTCATTTCTTTCCATAGGTGTAAATTTCCATCTAGTATCATGTTCACTTTCTTTCTACTTGAAGTTTCCTTAACATTACATATAGTGCAGATCTGCTGGTAATAAAGTCTGAAAGGATATTTAGTTGATCTCTTCTTGAATGACTTTGGTAATTCAAGCCTTGTCTGTTTTGTCTAAATTGTCAAATTTACATCAGAAAGTTATTCATATCTCTTTACCTTTCTGAAATAACCTAAAGATATTACTGATATTGGTAATATGTAAACTCTTTCTTTTTTATTTGCTAGTTTTGTTAGAAGTTTGTCAATTTGATTAATTCTTTTTTTCTTTCTCTCTCTCTCTCTCTCTCTCTCTCTCTCTCTCTTCTTCCTTTGTGTTTATTTTCTGTTCTTTAAAAAAATTGTAAGGTAGAAGCAGGCCATCAAAGGTCATTCTTTTTTTATTACATAGTTGTTAGTTTTATAAATTTCTCCATATGTACTGCTTTAAGTGGCTTTAAACTATAAATTCAGTTGCTTTAAAACCTTCCCAGAAACAAAACTCAAAACCTAGTCAATATTACTAGTGGATTCCACAAATCATCAAACTTGAATGCCAATTCTACAAAAACTCTTCCACAAAATACTGAAATATTCCAGTATCATTTTCTTTCTTCTTTTTTATTTATTTTAAAAAAATAAATGACAGAAGAATGCATTACAATTCTTATTACACATATACAGCACAATTTTTCATATCTCTGGTTGTAAGAGGCCAGCATAACTCTGATATGAAGTGTTAGAATGTTTAGAAAAAGTGAAAATTATACATCTTATAAAGATCGTAATATGAGAACTCTCAAATTCTGTAATGAGAAAATAAACACCTGAATAAAAACGGATGAAAAATTTAAACCCATGCTTCACTGAAGAAAGTACACACATGGAAAGATGCCCAACATCATTAGTTATTAGAGAAGGAAAATTCAAAAGCACAATAAGATGCCACTAAACATCTTTTAAAATGAATGAAAATTAAAAAGACTGAAGTTAATGAAACTGTCATTCTACTACACACCTATTACAATAGCTAATAATAAATAGGTTAATCATACTGAGTGTTTGCTCACAAGAATGGAAGTACTGGAACCCTTATGATTTGCTGATGAAGTGTAAAATGGTACAACCATTTTGGAAAACCATTCAGTAGTTTATTAAAATAAAGTTAAGTGTTGAGAGCCACAGCCCAAGGGGCCCCAGCAAACTTCCAGCTGCCAGCTGATGATTGGCTCACAGCAGCCCCAGCAAACTTCTAGCTGTCAGCTGATTGGCTCCTCTGCGGTGATGCTCATTGGGCTGTTTCCCCGCCCTTTCAGACCACGGAGCTGCTCATTGGGGGACTTTTTTTGGCTCCACCCACACAACCCAGCCAATCGGCCTCTAGAGCAGGAGGAGTGGGGGAGATTGAGAGGCTTGTGGGAAGCCAGTGGTGGCAGTTGGGCTCTGAGGGAATTCCTGAAGAGCTGTGTGGTGCAGTGTGTGTATTCTAAAAATAAAGTTCGTTTCTTTTGGCAAGTGGCTCCTGAATTGTGCCCAGCCAGACTGCGGCAGTTAAGCATACTCTTACAATGTGATCCAACCATTGTACTCCAAGGCATTTACCTGAAATCATATGTTCAGATTTGTTGCATACACATAATTTTACAGCAGCTTCATTTGTAATAGCCCAAACCTGGAAACAATGAAATACTCTATCAAGATAAACAACATAATATACAAAACAGTGTGGATGCCTCTCCAAATAACTATGCTGAGTAAAAGAAACTACACAGAAAGGAGTACATATTTTATGATTCTGTTCTTATAAAATTCCAGAAAATGTAAATAACTCTATAATAACAGGAAGCAGATCAGTTTTTGCCTTGAGACAGAGTAGAGCATTAGAACACAGAAACAGGAGAGATGGATTACAAAATTTATCTGAAATTTTCAAAAGAGGAAAATTGGGGGATAATAGATATGTTCATGTTGTAATTGTGGTGATGGTTCCACAGGTGTATACAAATTATGTGCAGTTTATTGTACGTCAGTTACACCTTAATAAATCTACTAAAGAAGTGGATTTTACAAAAAAGATAATAACTTGGATATTATTTAAATAAAGACCTCCCACTAGGCCCCGCCTCCTGAAGGTTCCACTATCTCCCAATAGCACCATAGTCTGGGGACATGGTCTTCAACACATTGCCTTTGGGGGACATTTATCCAAACCATGATAATGGTCATGACTGGGTTTTCTGATGATGGGCTGGCAGTGTAAAAAAACTCATAAAACATAAATGATACATATTCTGTAGTACAAATAAAATAGCAATAAGCATTGGGGCTGTGGTGTGCCTCAGCAGCTGAGTGCTTGCCTCGCATGGGTAAAGCGCTGGGTTCCATCCTCAGCACCACATAAAAATAAATAAATAAAATAAAAGTATTGTGTCCAACTACAACTAAAAATTTTTTTAAATAGCAATAAGCATTTATATTTATATATTTACCCTACAAGTGCCTTTTCTTACATTCATTTTAGAAACTTCTTCAATCACTTTAAAATCCTGTAAATTTAATTTAAACATTTAAAAATGTGTAAATTAAATTGTATTTGTCAAGATTGACGATTATAATGTCTTATCTAACAGTTATCCCCCAATTTAAAGCATTTCAGTTAGCAATATGGCAGAAACACTTGTGCTTTTTTAGCTCAAGGGACATAACTTATTGTAGTCATGCCTTTTAAGATAGATTGAGAGATGGTGAGACTCCAGGATCCCAAACATTGTACTCCCATTATGCCACAGCTCCACTTCTTGCCACATTCCACCAGGGATTTATATGCAGAAAGGACAAGGCTAGGTAAATGTTTGCTAACATGAGGATTTTTCTCCAAACTCTCTAGTGAGATGAAAAAAATGATCCCCCAGATGAAGAGTCTGGCATTCTCTCTACACTAAACCAGTACTGTGAACCTCTTCATATCTCTCTAATATTTAGCTGATGTAGATGTTTAATAAATGTGTTGAAAAAAATGCCTGTGAGTAGAGTAGAGTAAAAATAAGAAAATCATTTCTAATGTATATTTGATTAGAAATTATTAAAGAAGATCTGATATATTAGCTGTCTAGCAGAATCTGTTAAAATATAAATATATATATTTAAAATTTAGAGCCTGGAGAAATACAATGTGTAGTATTTGGCTTCTAATCAGAATTTTTATTGAAATAAGCCTATTATTTCTTCCACGATGAAAATTTTTATTTATATCTTCTCTCTGAACAAAACATTAGCAAGCGTTAGCAAGGGTTGATTGGAGGCAAGAGAAGAATAACAGGAGGGAACCTGAATAGATGCTGGCAAGGGCTCCCTTCCTGCTGACTTTACTATTTTCAAAAGGCAAATGAAGAAGTATGGAATTTATTTAGTGGAATATGTAATCGTTTTTTAAGGAGCTTGGTTTCAGTGTAAAAACATTGACAAGGGCTATTGACATTAATTTACTTGAATAGACGGAAACATAGTGAAACTTTTATTTAAGAATATTATAAACAATAAATTTCATGAATATTTATTGCAAAACCTACCAAATTATAATTCTTTACAGTGCATTGTTCATCTAAAATTTCACTGTCATAAAGTCATAACACAGTCAGAGTCTGGAATGCCTCATATAAATATTTACTGAGTGAATTACAATCAAGAGAGGCTGCCCCACTATTCCGACTTTCTCTGATACCAACAGAGCTTTTCCTTCTGAGTCACCACACCTAGAGGAACTATAGGAGGTCCCTAGAGGAGGAGAAACTTCCCTAAAAGGACCCCATTCTTCAATAGCAAAGGACCATGCTGGTATTCAGTTAACAAAAGAAGGTGTTCATACAATGCATTGAATTGGACACTCAACCAATTTTCAGGCAAACGTGGGTATCCTGAGGAGGTAGGTGGGATCCTTGAAGAGATCCAGTATATCTGCATCCATTTTAGTCTCTTATCTTTGTTTGGTATCAATAATGTGCTTCTATCCTTTCAGGACCCAAATATTTCATTCTTAAGAGACTCACCTGAACTCTAAAAGTAGTAAAACTTGCATTGATGCTGCAAAGCACTTTAAATTTTTCCCAATGCAATTAAAAATGATGCTGCCAACCAGATAACAAGTTCAGAAGTGAAGGAAAGAGGGAAAGTCACAAAGAAAGAATAAGTCAGAGAATCAAACACTCTCAATCAAATGGCAAAGATGCTGTTAAATAATTGTTGGCAACTACTGGCTAGTGAGTTAATGTAAAAGAGTGAAGACATTTTCACTCACTATTGATGGGTGAGAGAGAAAAGGAAGGAAAAGGGGGGGCTGCAAAAAGAGTAGCCACATTATTTGCAAGGTTTATTTTAACTCTAACAAAATATTCTGCAATTCGATCTTTGTGATTTACAAGTCTGTAAATAAACCATCATTTAATTAAACACCAAACACCAGTGAATTTTATGGTATGGGAATTATATCTCAAAGATTTTTTTTAAGTTAAAATTGATAAAAGACTAAAAGTTTAAGTTTCCTTAGCACTAACAAAGTAGAGAAATATATTGTTCTAATGGCTAGAGAGCTAGGTGGATATTGAAAAGTTAGACAAGGGTCTCTGATGTTGACTAACAAAAGAGGTCCCATCTGCACCAGCTTGTTTCTTTGCTGAAATGCTCTTCCCATTTCTCTACCCAGTCCCACCTCCCTATTAACAAGGCTTCATTCATATTGAAGGCTCCATATCACCTTTTTATAAAAGTCATCTCCAAATGCTTAATCTGGAATAGCCATCAATTCATTCTATCACATACCATTTAATTCTTTCATCAACTACAATTATCTGCTATGTTTATGATGGAAACTAAATATACTTGTTTCAAAAACTGAAACCATATACACCATTAAGTTACTGTCTACATAAATATGACTTCACTAATCTGCTGTCAAAACTTCATTATTCCTCTTCATTGACATAATTTATTTTCCAGAAAATTCTCACCCAAAAAGATAAAAGTTGCAAACAAGTTTTAAAAGAAGCTTGGGTCCAAGATGGCAGGCTAGAGGGAGGCTGCATTCTGTGTTCATGACCTGGGATTCAAGTAGTGGGAATACTTTTTCTCTGCAAGTGATTAGAGCACAGGAATCACGGCCACCGTGCCCTCACAGGTCTCCAGGCCTCAGCATCAGCACAGGACTACTGGCCACCCACCCATGCAAGAATCCCATTCACCACTCCCATGCAGGACACCCAGATGCTGCCCACATGCAGGACCTCCAGCTGCCACTCCCCATCTACCAATGTGAGGCTATCCTGATCGCCTCCATCTTGGGACACTGAAACCAGTGCCATAGTCCCCAACACATGGTAGACTGCACTGGGGACATCACACAGAGTCTGGAGACAGCCACCAGTTACAACAATGCACACCATGAAGCTGCATCAACACGCTACCCACCACTACCTCCCGGCCCCACCCAACCTGACACCCCATCATTGAAATCAACCACCTCCATCTTGTGACACTTTCATTGCCATCTTTAGTTGGGGCAACTCCCAGCTTGGAACACCAGCTGGGGCTTAGAAGCAATATCAAGTCACCTTTAGTCTGCAACTCCCCCCTTCTCCTAGCAGCTGCTAACCTGGCACAGTTCTTGCAGCCAGTCCATAGCTCGCAAAATGTGGTTCTGAACTGCCCAATACAAAATAGCTCTCGGTGACAGATGCACAGCCCCCAGAGCACAGCCCATAAGACCTCTGGAGAGAAACATTCCTGATTGGGAAGTATAAAAGGAGGGGGTGAGTGAGATACAGTTTACAGATCTGGAATTGTGAGGTTTACAGGTGACATAAGGAGATAAGACCAGGAGCATGCCTCCATCCTGCCCGGGCTGTCCCTGCCTTGCGGGACCACTCAGGAAGCCCGAGGTGGGCGGAACCCTAGGACCAATTATTAAAAAGACTATTTTTCTCCCATTGAGTTGTTTTGGCATCTTTTTCAAGAATCAATTGACCCATGAGAGGTGCAGTGGTGCACTCCTCTAATACCAGCAGCTCAGGCTGCTAAGGCAGGAGGATCGAGAGTTCAAAGCCAGCCTCAGCAACTTAGCAAAACCCTGTCTCAAAAAAAAAAAAAAAAAGGCTTAGGATGTGGGTCAGTGGTTAAAGGCCCTGGGTTCAATGTACACGAACAACTTGTGTACGTTGATACAGCAGGAGTGGGAGCCGTTTATTGAAGGACAGGAGCGGTATTTATACATTCCACACAGCTTATCTAATTAGCATAAACTAGATACATCAGTCAACCAATAAGGAATCTCCACACTTAATGGCTCCATGGCATTACTTCACAAACCACTCCCTCTGGCATTTTGCCAGGCACCATCCAGACTTGTTTACGAACTCTAACATTCCCCTGGCAAAATGCCAGGTGTTATTTTGACTTGTTTACAGACTCTAACAAGGAAAGAATTAAATTTAGAGCTGAAATCAAAGAAATTGAAACAAAAGAAACAATCGAAAAAATTGGCAAAACAAAAAGTTTGATCTTTGAAAAAATAAATAAAATTGATAAACCCTTAGCCATGCTAACAAAGAGAAGGAGAGAGAAAACTCAAGTTACTAATATCTGTGATGAAAAAAGGAAATATCACGACAGACACTACAGAAATACAGAAAATAATTAGAAATTATTTTGAAAATTTGTACTCCAATAAAGTAGAAAATATCAAAGGCATTAGTGAATTTCTAGAGTCGTATGATTTGCCCAAACTGAATCAGGATAATATACACAAGTTAAACAGATTAATTTCAAGCAATGAAATAGAAGACACCATCAGAAGCCTAGCGATCTAGAAAGCCCAGGACTAGATGGATACAAAGCTGAGTTCTAAAGACCTTTAAAAAAGAACTGATACCAATACTCTTCAATTTATTTCATGAAATAGAAAAAGAAGGAACACTTCCAAACTCATTCTATGAGGCCAATATCACCCTGATTCCAAACCAGGCAAAGACACATCAAAGAAAGAAAATTTCAGACCAATATATCTAATGAACATAGATGTAAAAATTCTCAATAAAATTCTAGCAAATCAAATACAAAAATATATCATAAAGATAGTTACACCACAATCAAGTGGGGTTCATCCCAGGGATACAAGATTGATTCAACGTATGGAAATCAATAAATGTAATTCATCACACAGATAGACTTAAAGATAAGAACCATATGATCATCTCAATAGATGCAGAAAAAGCATTCCATTTAAAAACTAAGCATGTGTAGAGCCAATAGATTGTGGACTCTCTTTTCTGTACAGCTTATGTTAGTGACAGCCTCTGCACAATCTCAGAACACTAGTCCTTTTCTCACTTCTGAAGAACTTTGGAATTTACAACTACCTCACCTCACGTAGTTATACACCACAGTATGTGACTGAATTAAACCCAGACCAACCCTTATAACAGTAAAGACATTATGGTATTCCCGGTGACTATGCTAAGCTTTGAAGTACAAATTTCACTTCTACACAAGCCCCTATAAAGGCATTAGGTGTTTGAAAAAAGTTTAAATGTGAAACACTGCATTTAGTTTTAGGAACTTGGCTATGAATGAGATCACTATTCATTTAGTAGTTCCACAAATGAGTTAGAAGACTATATAAAAAGAAAGGAAGGTCCCTTGGAGACTTGAAATTCTGCAGTAGCACAATCCCATCTTCTTTGTTCAAGAAGACTGTAGTTCATTTTCAGAATTCACTCCAGAATCCAGTGATCTTGGGATGTCAGCAAACCCACCAGGGCAAGAGGTACACAAAGAGGAACAGCACCACGTCCAGGAGCACGAAGAGCCAGAGGTCCAGCCAGTACGAGTGTTTCTGCAGCGGGTTGGTCCCGGACTGCTGGGCCTCTGGCTGTTCGACCAACCACTGTTGGCCGCATGCCTCCATCCTGCCCGGGCTGTCCCTGCCTTGCGGGACCACTCAGGAAGCCTGAGGTGGGCGGAACCCTAGGACCAATTATTAAAAAGACTATTTTTCTCCCACTGAGTTGTTTTGGCATCTTTTTCAAGAATCAATTGACCCATGAGAGGTGCAGTGGTGCACTCCTCTAATACCAGCAGCTCAGGCTGCTAAGGCAGGAGGATCACGAGTTCAAAGCCAGCCTCAGCAACTTAGCAAAACCCTGTCTCAAAAAAAAAAAAAAAAAAAAAAAAGGCTTAGGATGTGGGTCAGTGGTTAAAGGCCCTGGGTTCTAACCCTAGTACCAAACATATATATATTTGGTACTAGGGAGATATATATATATATATATATATATAATTATATTGTGTGTGTGTGCCTTAGCAGTCAAAGTTACCTTGATAAAGAAGGAAAAAAGCTAAAGACTCACATTCCCCATTTCCAAATTTATTACAAAGCTAACTATAGTAATTAAACAGTATGGTACTTGCATAAGCATAGACATATAGGTCAATCGAAACAACAGAGTCCAGAAATACCCAATATATATAATGAATTGATTTCAGTGAGTGCCAAAACAATTCAATAGAGAAATAAAATTTTCTCTCCAACAAATGGTACTGGACAAATGGATAACCACAAGCGAATAATAAAATTGGATCCCTACTTCATGCTATCTACAAAAAGTTACTCAAAATGGATAAATTTAAGACTTAAATATAATGATTAACTGTAAAGCTTTTATTTAAAAAAGGGAATTAATCTTCTTGTGTTTGGAAATGTATTGTTAGAAATGACAGCAAAAACACAAGCAATGGAAAAAAATAAATGGGACTTCAAATCTTATAGTCTAGTAATCAGAATATATAAAGAACTCTTAGAACACAACAGGAGAAAGACAGAAACAAAACATAACAAAAAAAAGTCAAGGACTTGACAAAATAGTTCCCTAAAGATGTATGAATGTGCTGGATTCAGTAGTGCATTCCACTGATCCCAGCAATTCACGAGGTAGAAGGAGGAGAATTGCAAGTTCAAGGCCATCCTCAGCAACTTGGTGAAGCCCTAGGGATATAACGCAGTGGTTAAAGCACCCCTGCGTTGACTTCCCATTGTAAATAAATAAATGAAAAATATATATATACACACACACACACACACACGAATAGTAGATAACACTTGAAAAAATAACATACTTAGTCATAATGAAATACCATTTCATATACATTGAGATAGAAAGGAAAACAGAAAGAAGGAAGGAAGAGAGGGAGGAAGGAAGGGAAAAAAGAGGTAGGTAGATAGGAAGGGAGGGGAGAGCACAATGTTAGTGAGAACCATCACGCATTACTGGTGGGAAGGTAAAATGGGACAGCTACTGTGGCAGTTTGCCTGTTTCTTAATAATCTAAACACATCATCACCATTTGATGAAGCAATGGAACTCCTAGATATATATCCAAAAGAATTGTAAAGGGTGCTATAGTTTGGACAAGTGTTCCCCAAAGCCCCTGTGTTAACAACTTGTGGTACTATTGAGAGGTGGTACAACTTTCTGGGAGGTGGGACCTAATGGAAGGCTGTTAGGTAACTGGGGTCGTGCCCTTCAAGGGGATACTGGCATCCCAGCTCCTTCTTAGTTTTCTCTTTGCTTCCTGACACCATGAAGTGAACAAGTCTCCTCTGTTCCATGCTCCCACCATGATATACCATGCCACCACAGGCACCAAGTAACAGGAACAAGCAACCACTACACTGAAGCCTCTGAAACTATAAGCCAAAATAAAATTTTTCTCCTTTTAATTTTCTTAGGTATTTTGTCACAGTAATGGACAGGCATCCAAACAAAAATTTGAATATGAATGTCTATAGCAACACTATTCATGACAGCCAAGAGGTAGAAACAACCCAAGTGTCCATCAACTGAAGAAAGATTAAACAAAATGCAATGTGTCCGCAGAAAAGAACATTATTCAGTGATTTTAAAAAATGAAGCACTATACACGCTTCAGTTTTGTGAACCTTAAAAACACTATGCTAGTTAAAAGAGGTCAAACACAAAAAATCACATGTGTATGACTTCATTTATATGAAACATTCTGAATAGGAAAATCTATAAAACAAATAGTTGCCTTGTGATTTCCAGTGGATAAAAGGGATGGATAAATAGGAGTAAATGCTTGGCGGGTATGAGATTTTCTTTTGAGTGAGGAAAATCTCTTGGAACTAGAGAGAGGTAATAGTTGTATAATATTGTGAATACATTCAATGCCACTTTACGTACTTAAAGTGGTTAATTTTTATGCTTTGTGAATTTTACCCTAATTAAAAAAAAAATCATATGAACGTAATGTAAAGGTATCTCTCAACTCTCAACTTGACTCCCTTGATCAATATGCCTACCTTTATACTACAAAAAAAAATTTTTTTTGGTTCAAGAATCTCCTGAGGGTGCTGGGGTTCTGACTCAGTGGTAGAGTGCTTGCCTCGCATACATGGGGCACTGGGTTGATCCTCAGCACCACATAAATAAATAAAATAAAGGTATTGTGTCCATCTACAACTAAAACAAAAATTTAAAGAATCCCCTGAAAAACTCATTTAAGTGAACGCCAAAGTTTTTATCTTTCCAATAAATATTATCAAATGACTACTTACTCCTAAAGACTTCAAGGGATTGTTTCAAAATTCTTTCCTTGATGGGCCCACCAATCATAAACTATGTGATCACAATCTTCATTTAATCCTAATTAAAACTTCTTCTGAAAGAATTACCTTAAACCATGCTCCTAAACTGAATAAATATCCTATGTTTGTCCTCCCCACTTTCAAAAACTATTAAAACAATTATCATTTATCAGGATGATAATCTCTCCTTCCACAGTAAGATTAAATTCAGCTGGGTTTGATTCTCAGCACCACATAAAAATGAATAAATAAAATAAAGGTATTGTGCCCAACTATAACTATATATATATATATAAATGGGCTGGGGATGTGGCTCAAATGGTAGCGCACTCGCCTAGCATGCGTGAAGCACTGGGTTTGATTCTCAGCACCACATAAAAATAAAAAAAATAAAGATATTGTGTCCACCTAAAAACTAAAAAATAAAATATAAAAAGAAATCAGCCTAGTCTCATCAACAAATTGTTCTATTGAAACTTTCAGCAAGGCAGCATTCAATGATCTTGCAGTTCCCATCAAGAACCTATGAAGGTTGTATTTTTTTTCTTCCCTTCCCCCTCACACCATCGTATTTGTATTTTATGTAACCATGAGGGTCTCCTTCCATCTTCTGTGCAATCCCCCTTCTCCCTCCCATTCCCTTCCACTTCTCTTCCTTGTTTCGTAGTAATCTTCTTCTCATGCTCTTCCTCCCTACTCTGTTTTGAGTCACCTCTCTTATATCAGAGAAGACATTCAGCATTTGTATTTTAGGGATTGGCTAACTTTGCTTAGCATAATCTGCTCTAATGCCATCCATTTCCCTGCAAATGCCATGATTTTGTTATTTTTTAGTGCTGAGTAATATTCCATTGTGTATAAATGCCACATTTTTTTATCCATTCATCTATTGAAGGGCATCTAGGTTGGTTCCACAATCTAGCTATTGTGAATTGTGCTGCTATGAACATTGATGTAGCTGTGTCCCTATCGTATGTTCTTTTTATGTCTTTTGGGTATAGTCTGAGAAGGGGAATAGCTAGGTCAAATGGTGGTTCCATTCCCAGCTTTCCAATGAATCTCCATTCTGCCCTCCAAATTGGCTGCACCAATTTGCAGTCCCACCAGCAATGTACAAGTGTACCTTTTTCCCCACATCCTCTCCAGCACTTATTATTGTTTGACTTCATAATGGCTGCCATTCTTACTGGCATGAGATGGTATCTTAAAGTGGTTTTAATTTGCATTTCTCTGATTGCTAGAGATGGTGAGCATTTTTTTGTGTAATTGGTGATTGATTGTATATCCTCCTCTGTGAAGTGTCTGTTTAGATCCTTGGCCCATTTGTTGATTGGGTTGTTTTTTTGTTGTTTAACTTTTTGAGTTCTTTGTATACTCTGAAGATTAGAGCTCTATTTGAAGTGTGAGGGGTAAAAATTTGTTCCCAGGATGTAGGCTCCCTATTTACCTCACTTATTATTTATCTTGCTGAGAAAAAACTTTTTAGTTTGAATACGTCCCATTTGTTGATTCTTGATTTTAACTCTTGTGCTATAGGTGTCCTATTAAGGAATTTGGAGCCCGACCCCACGAGATGGAGATTAGGGCCAACTTTTTCTTCTATTAGACGCAGAGTCTCTGGTTTGATTCCTAGCTCCTTGATCCATTTTGAGTTAAATTTTGTGCATGGTGAGAGAAAGGGATTCAATTTCATTTTGTTGCATATGGATTTCCAGTTCTCCCAGCACCATTTGTAGAAGATACTATTCTTTCTCCATTGCATGCTTTTAGCACCTTTAGGATTGCTGTATGTATACACATGGATGTATAACCAATGTGATCCTGCAATCTGTACACGTGGAAAAACGAGAATTCATACCCTATTTGAATCAAATGTATGATATGTCAAGATCATTGTATTGTCTTGAGCAACTGATAAAAGAAAAAAAAGAACCTATGAAGGGACTCTGGCTCATGGTACACATCTTTAATCCCAGCAACTCAGGAGTCAGTCAGATAAGTTTTGAAACAGATAAACACCCAGGAAATCATCACCACATTCAATCAAACAATGAACATAATCATGACTCCCCCAAATTTCCTCATGCCCCTTTATAATCTCTCACCCGTTCATACCTCATCTCCAGGCAATCACCTAGCTTTCTTTTATCTCCATAAGTTGCATTTTCTGAAATTTTTCATAATTAATATAGTATGTATTCTTTTTCTGGCTTTCATTAAGCATAATTATTTCTAGGTTCATTCTTAAAATAATAGTGTGTGTAAAGTACTTCTTTTTATTGCTATGTTGTATTATATAACTATACCATATTTTGTCATACATTTATCAGTTAGTGAACTTTTCCAGGGTTTGGTTATTATATACACAGCCACTATGTACTTTTGTATGCAAGTCTCTGTTATAATAACTGGGTCATATAGTAGGTAGGTTTCTGTTTTCTAAAGTGGATGTATCATTTTAAATTTCCACAGTGTATGAGTTCTAGTTCCTCTGTATTCTTGCTAACACTTGATACGATTACTCTTTAATTTCAGTCATTTTAATATTATTATAGCCACCTCCCTGCTTTTGATTACTATTTACATAGAATATCATTTTCTACCCTCTTATTTTCAATCTATTTTTGTCTTTGGATCTAAAATTTAGTCTATTGTAGATAGTGTGTAGTTAGATGTACTGTCTGACTTTTCATAGATTGTTTTGGTTTGGTTTTATCCATTCTGCCAATCTCTTTTTCCTGGAGAGTTTAATCCATTTATAAATAATTACTGATATTGTAGGATTTATTTCTGTCATATGGCTATTTGTTTTTCAGATACCTTATTGCTTTTTTGTACCTTATTTCCTGCATTACTATCTTCTTTTGTGTTTAGTTGATTTTGTAGTAAAATGTTTACCTTTTTTTTCCTTATGCTTTTTTGTGTATATACTTCAACAATTTTCTTATGGTTACTATGAGAATTACATTTAGCACTCTAAAGTCATAAGTCTGTAACTTGAATTCATACCAGTTTAACTCCAATAATATACAAAATATTCTGCACTTGTGTGTGTGTGTGTGTGTGTGTGTGTTTAGTGCTGGAGATTGAACCCAGGGCCTTATGCACTCAATGCAAAAGCATTCTACCAACTGAGTTATATCCTCAGCTTTCTACCAAGTTATATACTCTGTACTTTTAACAGCTCTGTCAACAACCCTTTCAATCAATGTCAAAAAATGACCTCTTTATTTGTGTTTCCAAAAACATGAACTAAAAAGTTTTTAATACATTAATGTATCAATTAATGTAGAGAAGATAGTGTAGAGTTACAAATGAAGGTTACAATAACACTAAAATAATAACTTTTAGAGTAATAATTTTAATAATTGTTAATCATTAAATTAATAAATAATTTTAATAATAATAACACTTTTAGAATAACAATTTTTAACATAACAACCTCTGAAATCATATAGAAAACAAAAAGTGGAATAATACATCATTGTTATGATAATAGAATCATTTCTGGGTATCTGTGGGAGATTGGTTCCAGGACCTCTGCACAGATTCCAAAATCTGCAGATGCTCAAGTCCTTTCAATAAAATGGTATAGCATTTTAGTATAACCCATGCACATCTTCTCATATACTTTAAGTCATTTCTAGATTACTTGTTATACCTAATACAATACTTACACTATATAAATATTTGCTATGCAGTATTTAGGGAATAATGACAGGAAAATATATCTGTACCTTTTCAGTACTTATGTAATTTTTGTCCACAGTTGGTTGAATCCACAATTGTGGAATCCACAAATACGGAGGGGGAAAAGGCTGACTGTCTAGCTTTTGTAATTGTCCATGTATTCACCTTACTGAGATTATTAGTTCTTCATGCAGCTTCAAGTTACCATCTAGTATCCGTTCATTTTAACTGGCAGGACTTCCTCTAAGCATTTCTTGCAGAACAGGTCTGGTGGAAATGAATTCAATTAAGTTTTTGTTTATTTGGGAATGTTTTAATTTATTCTTCAATATGGAAATATAGTTTTGCTTTGACAATTTTTTCTTTATTTAGTACTTTGAAAATATTGGCCCACCATCCTCTAGCCTCTAAAGTGTATCTTAAGAAAGATATGTGCAGTTAATCTTAATGACAATTCCTTGTATATGACAAGTCACTTTTTCTGCTTTCAAAATTATTTTTTTTTGTTTTTGTCTTTCAGCTTTTTTTTAGTACAATGTACCTTGAATTCCTCATATGTTGATTTCTTGAACATTTATATTGCTGTCTTCCATCAACTTGGGGAACTTTTCAGCCATTATTTCTTCAAATATTCTCTTTCTTTCCTCTGAGACTGCTATAATGTGTGTATTGTCTACTTGATGGTATCCCACAGGTTCCTTGGACTCAGTTCACTTTTCTTTAGTTTTTTCCTTCCGATTCCTCAGAATCTGTTATTTTCATTGTCTTATTTCCAAGTTCACTAATTTTTCCCCTCCACCTGCTCAAATCTGCCTTTGAATCCTTCTAGTAAATTTTTTTTCATGTTAGATATTTGTGTATTTTGGTAGTATATAATTTCTTTTTTGGTTTCTTTTTAGGCTTTCTATTTCTTTATTGGTATTTGCATTTTCTTCCTACATCATTTTCATAATTCTCCATGTCTTAATTCTTTGATCTAAAGATGCTTGCTGTTTTGGGGTCTATGTTTGTCTAGTAGATCTACTGTAATGTATTTTGCAGGGATAGTGTATTAGCTTAATTTTTTTTCCTTTGTATGGGCCAGAGTTTTCTGCTTCTGTGCATGCCTTGTGTTGGGAGTCTCCCTGAGAGTTCCCCGGGCCTTTCAGACATGGCGGCAGGCAAATTGCCAGTGGGCGGCTAGAACTCCCCGGGCCTTTCATATAAGGAGCCCCTAATGCAACATGGCAGCGGGCAAGTTGCCAGTGGGCGGATAACAAGTTTTGAAAATTTTCTAATTGGTCCTCCCGTTTTCCTCGCTCGTGGACAGTTCGTGCCCCCCATGAATCTTATGCAGGGCGGATGAGCGTGCACCATAGGTGATAACCTGACCTTTACTGTGATTGGCCCCGGGAGCTTCCTGGTTTAAGATAACGGACTCTCACTTTCTATATAAGCTAGAACCAGCTTGCAGTAAAGTGCTTCATCTTTGTCACTGCTATCTGTGTGTGTGCATTTTAATCTCCGATGACAAACCTTGGCCTTTCACCTCGTGACTTGTGTTTGTGTGGAGAATTGGACGTTTGAATTTAATAATGTAGTAGTTTGGAAACTGGATTCTCCCTCTTGGCCAGGGTTTGATTGTTTTTGTTTTTAGTTTTTGATTGCTGCATGCTGTCTCTGTGCCAAGGATCAGCCTGAGGTATAAATTTAAAGTCTTCTTGGTTATTTGCTGAGCCTGTGCCTTCACCTGTGCATGCATGACTTTCTAGTTTCCCCCATAAATGTGGTTTCTTTTAAATGTCCTCTTCTTCAATATGTGGCTCCTAAAAAGGCAAAAAGAGATAAATAAAGGCAGGAAAGCACTGGTCCTTTATGTCTCCTGGATACCACTTTAGCCAGAGGGAGAGGGGTCTACAACAATGAAGGGTGATGCAATTGTAATGGCCACCACCTTTTTGTCTACCTCTGTGATCAGATACAGCAATCACTCAAAGTACAGATCCCCAGTGTTTGGAAATCCTTTCTGCCCACCCTGGTTCCTTCAAGCTGTGTCCAAGCTGCTCCAGGAACATAGGCACAACTACCCAACACAGAGGGAATGGGTAGCTACTACCCCACTAAGAGCTGCAATTGACCACACACACACACACACAAAAAAAAAAACCCTGCAATTTATCCTTGAAGACTTCCCCTGGAAGTTGCAAGTTGTCAATAGATTCCAGAATTCCAAAACGGTTACATCAAACAAATTGTCATCTAGGTGGATAGACAGATTTCTGGTGCTTCCTACTTTGCCCTCTTTGAAGAATTTTCCTCCTGAATTTTAGTCATTCTCATAGGTAAGTAGAACCTCATTGGTTTTAATGTGCATTTCCCCAATAACCAGTGATCTTTTTCATCTGCTTATTTGCCATGTATATCTCTTCTTTGGTGAAGTGTTTCTTAAAATTGTTTGCCCATTTATTAATAGGACTTTCTTATTATTGATTTTTTTAGTGTTTTTAATGTATTCTGATTACAAGTTCTTGATTTATAAGTATTTTTTCCCAACTTATTTGCCTTTTCATTTTCATTTCACCACTTAGATTTCTAAACAGTGTCCTTTGAATAGCAAACATTTTTAATCTTATAAAGTTTAATTTATTAAATATTTCTATTATGGTTTGTGGTATTGTGTCTATGAAATCTCTACCTGGTCACAAAGATTTTTGTCTTTTCTTTTCTCTACAAATCTTATTGCTTTGTATTTGGCATCTAGGTCTGCTCCATTTTGAGTTAAATTTTTTTAAGAATTTTTTAATATTTATTTTTTAGTTCTTGGCGGACACAAACAACATCTTTGTTTGTATGTGGTGCTGAGGATCGAACCTGGGCCCCACGAATGCCAGGCGAGCGCGCTACCGCTTGAGCCACATCCCCAGCCCCTTGAGTTAAATTTCGTATGTAGTTGAAGGTATGGATAAAGTTCATTTTCTTTCTTTTTTTATTTATTTTTTAGTTTTCGGTGGACACAACATCTTTATTTTATTTTTATGTGGTGCTGAGGATTGAACCCAGCGCCCCGCACATGCCAAGCAAGCGTGCTACCGCTTGAGCCACATCGCCAGCCCCAAAGTTCATTTTCTTACAAATGGATATAAATTGTTCCAGTGTAGTTCACTGAAAATACTGTCCTTACTCTACTGAATTGCCTTCCACCATTGTCAAAAATTAGTTGTTCATGTATAGATAGGTCTAATTCTGGATTTATTCTGTTCTATTGTTCTGTTTGTCCATCTTACAACCAGTTCCACACTCTTTAATTATTGTAGATTCATAAATGTCTTGCACATAGTTTTAGTCTTTCAACTTTACAATTCTTTTTTACAATGTTTTGGATATTCTAGATTATTCACATATCTATATGAATCTTAGAATACCTCGTTACTTTCTATAACAAAAAACTTCTGGGATTTTAGTGGAAATCTTATTGAATCTATTAATCATATTGGGGAGAGCTAGTATCTTAACATTATTGATCTTCGTGGTATATCTTTAAATTTATTTAGTTTTTTTTTTCATTTCTCTCAGCCATGTTTTATAGTTTTCAGTGTATAATTCTTGCACAATTTCATTACATTTATCCCTAATGTATCTTATTTTTATTTCTATAGTGAATAGTATTTTACAAATTACAATTTCAAATTGTCTATTGTTAACATATATACAAATTTTTTTGCATATTGATCTTATACCCAGAAACCTCATTAAACTTATATGTTAGTTCCAGTTTCTTGTTGGTAGATTTGTTTCAGGATTTCTACATAGACAATCATGTCATTTACAAATAATTTTATTTCTTCTTCTCCTATTTAAACCTTTTTTTTTTCTTCAAAGACTTGTTCTTAATATAAAGTTTTGCATTTTTAATTAGTTGGCATAAATCCAATACCTGGTTGTAAACTACTCATGAATTGGCTGAAGCATCCAGTTTGACTCTTGGAGTTTGTATACATTTTCCTTCGAGAGACACCCATTTTTTTCTTGGCACCAGTTTCTTGAAATGAATTAGTTGGCTTCCTATGTAATTGGACTCAATCATTAGATGAATCATTTATTTTACCATCAGATGGTAAACAACATAATAGGCCAGAAAGCATAAATTTAAAGTATCCAATCATATCATTCCTATGGCAGAAATGGAGTTTCCTATCTTTGCTGAAACAATCCTCAGGGCTCTTTCATAAAGGCTGGCTTTTGTAATTAAGAATTTATAGAGACAGAACTTTGAAGATCTCTAGGGAACACATAGTGTGCATCTGGAGGCTGTCTCACTGCTACAGATCTTGCAAGTAGGAAACACCACTTAGATCTATCCCAGCCTCTCCATACCACTGATGACATTGCCTGGTGTCAGATGATGAGTGAAGCCAAAATGTTGCCACGCTATTTGACAACTCCTGAGGGAATATTTTAGCAGAAAACATATCACTGGGTGGTCCTCAATGACTGGGACTGGATTTGTGGTACAAAAGCCTACTGACTACCATTTACAAACTGGATAGAGGCTTGTTACCTTGATAAAATGATGCCAGACTTTACCTGGGTTCACTTTAGAAAATAAGTTACCCCTCTTGGAAAAAGAAATCTTTATATAAACTTAATTAAATGAGAAGAAAAACTGGAGCTAGATTTGAGATCCAAATACTCACTACTCAAAGGAAATTAATGACTGCTGTCTGTTCTACATCCTTTCCAATACATGCTTTATAAAAGGCCCCTAATTTTAGTGTAATTTTACATGTTGTGTCTCAGAGAGTAGTGGAAGTGTTAGACAATGCCATCTCGGCTATTGAACTTTTTGCTTGGGAGGTTCATAAAATTGGACAGGCAGTGTTTTAGAACAGAACCACATAGATGAAATATTGGCCTCTTAAAGGGTAACATATGCTCTTTTAAGGAAAGAATATTGTGATTACATGCTTGCAGACATCTCTAGAATTTTTAATATTACTTAAATGGTTTAAGAAGCAAACAGACAAATCTTTGGTGCCTTCAGATTGGTGATGAATCTATTCTGTTGATTTAATATTGACACTCTTGATTCTGGATGAGAAATAAACTTCAAAATCTGATCATGATCCTTCTGCCAGCATTTTTCTGTGAGGTAGTGTTCAGATGTGTTGTCCCTCATGTGTTCAATGCTGCTGCATAGATACTGTGTCATCAAATGATTTAGCAAATCTTGCTAAAATGCAATTTAAAAAAAAAATCATCGATGACCAAAAAACACCATGACCCCTGATATCTATGGAAATAGGAGAGCCAAAATGACACCCCAAAACCTGATTCATCATCATGACGTACAAATAGAGTGGAAGGTGGGAACTGATATGTCCCCAGATGTGAATGATCTTTCGTTCAGTTTAGGGTAATAATGACCATAAGGAGGAAATGCTAGGAATGGGCCATCTTGCTGACCACACTAATAAGACTATACTATTTTGCTGTCTTCACTAAAAATCATTTTCCCCATGTCTTCTTCAACTTGATTTCACAATTTCAGGAATCTCTTGCCCTGGAAAACAAAAGTGACAAATAACTTTAATTTTGTTTCAGAAATGTTCTTTAAAAACCTCACTTAAGTGAAATCTAACGCTTCACAATTTTAAGACAGGATTAAATAACTATTAATTCTCCAGATATTTTTTATACCTTTGCCTGGAAATCTTCACCTTGATGTGTCCACAGTCTTAAAGAGATTATAATCCTTACCCAATCCTAATCAATTCTCCCACCCTCATTGAAATATCCCTCTTAATTCAAATCTAAACCCTGAGCTCTTCCCTTTTGGAAATGATATGAAGACTCAGTCAAGGTTGTCCTCTCCCTTATTATGGTAAGGATAAACACAATTTTATCTTTATAACAAGTTACTTGACAGTATTTTGGGGGCACCTTGCTATAGTTCATTTCATAATCATCTTTCTCTTCCACTGTTTTGTATGCTCTGTAAGAACAGAGGTCAAGCCTTCCTTGTTCACCAGGCACAGTGCACATGTCTATAATCCTAGTGGCTCAGAGGCTGAGGCAGGAAGATCACAAATTCAAAGCTAGCCTCAGCAATTCAGTGAGGCCCTCTCTCAAAGTAAAAAATAAAAAGGTCTCAGCTGGGGTTGTGGCTCAGAAGTAGAGTGATTGCCTAGCATGCGTGAGGCACTGGGTTCGATCCTCAGCACCACGTTAAAAAAAAAAAGGTAAAAACAAAATAAAAAATTAAAAGGTCTGGGGCTTTGGCTCAGTAGTTAAGTGCCCCAGGTTTAAATCCCTGGTACAAAAAAAACTTTAAAAATTTTAAAAATTTTCCTGTTTATCTCAGAATTCCAGTGCCTAGAACAAGCCTGGCAATATCAAGAGCTAAGTAAGTATTTGTCAGGTGAGAGAATGAAAGCTAAAAATGTTAGAAGAGTTAATGAAATTGTCTACACTAAGAAAAGAACAAGGATGGAGAAAAGAGCCAGAATGGAATCTTCATATATTTGGAGTGTTTCAATATAGAAACTTCTGAATTATTAATTTTAATATGATTCCATTATAGAATTATACTTTGACTACAGTATACATTATTCACTTATATACTCATATTGCTATATATGGGAATTTAAGGGAATTTTTTAGAGTAATGTTTACTATACTTAACCTTAACCTTCTTGGTTGATCTTAGAACATAATTTCTTTGCATGATGTGACTTTGCCATATTGAATTTTTCCTAAAATATAAGCATTTTAAAGTATGATCTTCTTAATTAGTTTCTTTCAGCTTTTTGGTGGGAAAATATTTTATATTTTATAAGATGGTGTTCATGTTAATGACAGAAGTTTTTTTTCCTTTTTTTTTTTTAAGTAATGCTAGGGATTTGAACCTAGGGTCAGGATTTTCTGTATGCTAAATAAAATTAAACAGAAGTGTACAGACTTAAGAAGCTCTACCACTGAGTCACATCCCCAGTCCTTCTTTTCTACTTGATGCTATGAATTGAATGAATTCCCCCTCAAAAAAGATATTTTGGGGTCCTAACCCTCAATACCTTGGAATGCATCTTTATTTGGTTATCAAGTTAAAATGAAGTCACAAGGATGAATCCTAATCCAATATTGCAGGTATCCTTATAAAAAGAAAATTTGGACAGAGACATGCATATGGGGAAAATGCCATTTGAAGATAAAGTCTTAGGTAAGGGTGATAATCCACAAGTCAAGGAATGCCAAAGATTGACAGCAAACTACCAGAAGCTCAGAAAGTCATAGAACAAGTACTTCCCCACAGTCCTCAGAGGGAGGCAACTCTGCTAACAACTTGATCTCATATTTCTAGCCTGCGAAACAATGAGATAATACCTTCTGTTGTTTAAAGTATCCAGTTGTGTTTTGTTAATGTACTCCTAGCAGATGTATACCATTGGCAAAATTAGAAGTGCTGCTGCCCAAAATTTTGGAAGGATTTCTGTCTTTTTGTTTGTTTGCTTATGTTTACTGGCACTTAAAAAAATCAAAAGCCTAAAACTACTTTTTAGTTATTACTTAGTTCTATAGCCCTTGAACTTTTTGGATTTCTTTATGCTCTTAAAAACTGAAGACCACCAAAAGATCTTATGTAATGGAACTGCAAATTGGGGCAACCACTCTGGAAAGCAGTATGGAGATTTCTCAGAAAACTTGAAATGGAAGTACCTCTTGATCCAATTATCCTAATCTCCAATATATACCCAAAAGACTTAAAATCAGCATACTACTGTGACACAGTTACATCAATGTTTAAAGCAGCTCAATTCACAATAGCTAAGCTATAGAAACAAACTAGGTGCCCTTCAACAGATGAATGGACAAAGAAAATATGGTGTATATACACAAGGGAATATTAGTCAGCCATAAAAAAGAATGACTTTATGAGTTTGGATGGTACTCGGATAGAACTGGAGACTATAATGCTAAGTGAAATAAGCCAGTACTGAAAACCCAAAGGCTGCCAAATATTCTCTGATATGTGGATGCTAACACACAATAAGCAGTGAAAGGAAGAATGGAAATTAAGTGATTAGACAAAGGGGAATGAAGGGAAGGGAGGGGAGATGGGATTAGGAAGGACAGTAGAATGAATTGGACATTATTTTCCTATGTTCATATAATACACCACCAGTGAAACTCCACATCATATACAACCACAAGAATAAGATCCTAATTAGAATAAGTTATACTCCATGTATGTGTAATACACTCTACTGTCATGTATATCTGAAAAGAACAAATAATAAAGATTTTATGTGACTCACGTTTATTATTATTTACCATACTAAATATTTTATTCATTTTTTGTATTCTTTTTTTAATTGGTCGCTCAAAACATTACAATGATCTTGACATATCATATATCATACATTTGATTCAAATGGGGTATGAATTCTTATTTTTACCACGTGTACAGATTGTAGGATCACATTGGTTATACAGCCACGTTTATACATACTGCCATACTACCATATTAAATATTAAAGCTAAGAAAATTTTAACATGTATATTTAATTCTGTTAAAATAAGTATACATAGTACATGTTAACATAATATTTTTATTTTCCAAAACAAAAATAATTCAGTGAGAAGAGTGGCATTTATGTAAATCTCTTATTGTCTTATTATTAGAAAACCACTGGATTTTCATATGAGTTTCTGCATTTAATCTGTTGCAATATCATATCTCACATAGTCTCCAGAAAGCCCCACGGTACACTTGTGGGAGAACATAAATAAGAAAGGTAAAAAGTCTTAGTATTATAATGAAAATGGCTAGAAAATCCATTACAGTAACAAGTACTTGAGATAATCAACTTATGAAGAAAAAGTTTTATTTTGGTTCACAGTTTTAAAGGTTTCAGTTCATGATCAGTTGCCCCTGTTGCTTTGGGTTTGCGGTGGCACATCATGGTAGGAGTGTGTGCCAGAGCATACCCACTCACCTGATGGCCAGGATCAAGAGAGAGAGGAGGAGAACAGACCAGGGTTTCACAATTCCCTTCAAGGGCATGCCCCCAATAACACAAAGACCCCCTGTTAGGCCCCACCTCAAAGGTTCCACCATAACACAAAGCCCTAATAGAACCAAGCCTTTAATGTATGGGCCTATTGAAGACATTCCAGATCTAAACTATAGCACCTCATGAACCACATTTTGAGAACCAACAATCTAATTCAACCTCTAGTCTAGTACTAGAATCTTCTCTGTAGTAATATTAGTAAAGCTTCTACTAAAACAAGATAATATTTTAGGTCCTATATCAAATTAACATCCTACAATTCTACAGATGAGTAAACAAATCTTCCATAAGAAATAAACTATGCTAATAACTGATTGTTTTAGGTTAATATTAGGTTTCTTATAGCTACTCATATACAGAGTATGTGAATTGAAATATTGTAATGGAAAAAGAACAGGTTTCACATCCAAACAAGCTGGAGTTAAAATAAACAATTCTGTTTACTGTGGCCTTGGGCACATATTTAACAATACTTAATCCTAGTTTTATCATCTATTTTATCAGCATTTAAAATCTACGTTTAAATAGTTTTTTCACAGTATTTATAAAGATATAAAGTATTGAATAAAAATTAACTCTTTTGGGCTGGGGATATAGCTCAGTTGATAGAGTGCTTGCCTCACATGCACAAGGCCCTGGGTTCAGTCCCCAGCATGGCCAAAAAAAAAATAGTTATCTTTTTTTTTTCCCGAAGGTCTTTTATTAGTTAGCCTCATATACAGGAACCCTCACTGCTCCATTATGATCACTGGCAAAATATTGAAGTACAAATACCAAAGAAGAGTCACCTTTGAAATAATAGACTTGCAAAAACTAATAATAATGAAAAAATAGAGGGGGGTTAGATAGAAAATATCACATGTGACTACCCCATAAATTCTCACTATACAGTTCAGCTACAGGTATAACTTATTAGAGCTAATCTATAAGACCCTTATATTGACATGGGTTAATTTTTCAGATTAGCTTCCAAGATGAAAAGTAGGGAACAGGTGACTGAGGAATTTATCATGCTATGAAAGGAAGAAGAGCAAGAAGCTAAGATCCACCTAGAGGAAAGAGTCTTTTCCTGACTCAGTGGATTGCCAACCTAAGAATGTTGGGCTTGAAATTCACCTACCACTAAAAGGCAAAGAAAGGGAACATCAGCCTTATGATTTTCCCATTTGTCTAATCATGATTACCATTTTGAATGTTTTCTCATTTAGCATTCACAAGAAACCAAGGAGGTAGTTATTATTATTTACGTTTTACAAATGACTGGTAAAGCTCAAAGATGCTTCCAACTTAGCTTGGAAATAATAGAGCTAGTGTTTAAACTTCAGCCTGTCTAGCTTTAAAAAGTCCAGACTCTGGACATTGCACTTCTAGGTCTTGCTGAAGATTTTTATTTTTCCACGAGAATGCCCTAGGGTTGAAATTAAGCATTAAGCAAGTGCTTGCTTCCTAAGTGGCAATTTGATGGCCAAGACCCTTATAAGAATTTGAGGTTTTCTTCCACCCCTATCAAGACACAGGTGAGAATTGAACTGCTTATAACTGAGTCATTTTTATCAACTCCTTTTCCTCTAGTATTCTGAGAGGAAATTAAAAAATTATAATACACAAAATAAACTGAGAACACTTTTGATTGCCAGCAACTATATCCAAGAATGTTAAGACTCAGTTCAAGCATCTTGCTCACTACTGGGTGGTATTACCAGTGTGTACTCTTGCATTTGGAGTTATCTTAATTGTAAAGAGGCTCTGGTTTCTATGTAAACACTTCAGGACAAAGACTGCAATTAAAAAAGCATTCAGACAACCATTTATTTGAAACACCAACCTGAAGAAGGATAATGTGAACATAAACAGTCATACTTTTGACCTGCATTAGAATACCGTGTCTCATGTCCGCCTCAAGGAAACTTTCAGACCTTCTTGCTAAAACCACACAGTTACTCAGCAGGAATAGTATCATTCCAAATCACTGCTGTTAATATACCTACTCATTATCCAAACAACCCTGAAAGAAGAGACCTGAAATTCACTGTTTTGGGTGGTGCTTCCTGCTGCCAGGAGGTGGTATGTTTTACTTAAAAGACACCTAACCACAGTTAGATTACAATTGTAGATCAAAACATTCAAGGGAATGAGACAATGATTGGTCTGGCAAACTACAGTAAGGAACATTTTGGTGAACACATGAATAAAACTCCATTCAGAATTTAGCACTGCTAACAGCATAATAAATGTTTGACAAATACATATTAATCATGAAGTCATAAACTAACAAATGATCATATACTTATTTTGTACAATATTCTCTTTATAACTTAATGCAAAAGGTGATTAGTCCAATTTTTTTAAATTATGGGATGAAAACTTCATACATAGCATTCATGCCATCATTAGGGATATTTAGTATATGCCAAAGAATTCCAATATTTGAGAATCAGAAGAACTAAGAAACAGACAAAGAAAATAAGCACAGAGAGGGATATGGTCAAATAGTATGATACATTCTAATTTATTCATTCAGTCATGTCTCTCTTGATATTTGTTTTTAGTCAGGAGCCACTACAAGTACTGTTTTCAAAAAGCACTAGCATATTTATCTCTGTAGGTGAATTCCAAAGTTGAGAAAATTTGGTGGAATTTGCTTTCCAAAAAAATTGTAGCAACGTATGCCCTTGTGACTAAGGGTACATTTTATACCATAACTTCCCAGTGTTGGATGTTATGCATTGCTTTAACTTCTGTTGATCCAAGAGAGGAAAATTGGCATTTGGTAGTTTAATTTGTATTTCCAAAAGTGAGGTAGTGAGACTCAGTATATTTTTGCTTATTGTATTCTTTCATTTTCTTTTCAATGAATTACTTGTTCATTTCTTCTACCCATTTTACTGCTTTGTGAAAAAAACAAATTTCAAGAAGTTTTTACGTTAGAGTTGTTGATCTAGTATCCTAATTTTTATAAATATTTTCACACAGAATCTCTTTATCATATAATGTTTTATGATGACTTTTTCATACAGATATTTTAAACTCTAACTTTAGTTTTATGGCTTCTAGGATTCCTGCCTTAAGTGTAATGGCACCCTCTTTCTCCACAGAAATTCTTCACTGGGCTTCTCCAGAAATCTTCACCATAGCGGAGTTTAGGACTATCAGCAAAAGAGTCTCTATAAAAAAGTTCAATGTAGATAAACTTCCTGTTTTCCTGTTGCCCTGTTTTACTTGGCCACTGGCCAGGAAGAAATCAACACTCCAGGTGCTGGACACCCCCTTACTAGTTTTTCACAAATATGTATCCACTATAGTATTTTGTAGAAATGTGTAAAGAAGGCATCTGGCCCTGAGCTTGGCTTCACAGAGATGTCTACATTTCTAAAATAAGAGAAGTTACCAATTGGGCTCCATGGTAACAGCTGGCAGGGGAAGGAAAGAAAAGGGAGAAGAAACTCTTGCCTTCTCAGGTGTTGTCCTTGAAAGGTTAACTTGCCCAGAACAGTAAAAGAAAAAAAAAACAACTGTTTTTATGTGAACTTCTGCAGACTGTAAACCTCTGAGTTTCTCCTCTACATGCTGGGTATAAAACTCTAAAACTACCTGAACTTGGGGTTCAGGGGATTAACATTACAGCAAAAGCTGTGCCCTCTGAACCTGGCTGCACCAAATAAAACTGTTTCCTGCTATCTTTGGTGCCTTGCCTCATTTGTCCCTACAACATAAGAAGTCTATTCTTCCCTTAAGTCACAGTTAATCTTCTATTTTCTCTCTCTTTCATCTCTCTCTCTCTCTCTCTCTCTCTCTCTCTCTCTCTCTCTCTCTCTCACACACACACACACACACACACACA
>NW_025999900.1:28355145-28362413 GCF_001458135.2 Marmota marmota marmota | reverse complement strand
AGAGAGAGAGAGAGAGAGAGAGAGAGAGAGATGAAAGAGAGAGAAAATAGAAGATTAACTGTGACTTAAGGGAAGAATAGACTTCTTATGTTGTAGGGACAAACGAGGCAAGGCACCAAAGATAGCAGGAAACAGTTTTATTTGGCTGCAGCCAGGCTCAGAGGGCACAGCTTTTGCTGTACTCAATCCCCTGAACCCCAAGTTCAGATAGTTTCAGAATTTTATACCCAGCATGTAAGGGGTGAGGCTCAGAAACTCACGGTCTGTAGAAGTTCACATAAAAGTAGTTTTTTTCTTTCACTGTTCTGGGCAAGTTAACCTTTCAAGGACAATACCTGAGAAGGGGAGGCTTCTTCTCCCCTTTCTTTCCTCCCCCTGCCAGCTGTTACCATGGAGCCCAATTGGTAACTTCTCCTATCTTAGAAATGTAGACATCTCAGACATCTTGAAGCTCAGCTCAAGGCCAGAGGCCCTGTTTACACATTTCTACAAAATACTATAGTGGATGCATGTTTGTGAAAAACTAGTAAGGGGGTGTCCAGCACCTGGAGTGTTGATTTCTTCCTGGCCAGTGGCCAAGTAAAACAGGACAACATAAAAATAGGAAGTTTAACTACATTGAACTTTTTTGTAGAGACTCTTTTGCTTATAGTCTTAAAATCAATTATGGTGAAGATTTCTGGAGAAGCTTAGTTAAGATTTGTGTGTGTGTGTGTGTGTGTGTGTGTGTGTGTGTGTGTAGGATAGGGTGCCACTACACTCTCTCAGTTGGTCTCTCTCTCTCTCTCTCTCTCTCTCTCTCTTCCCCCCTTTCTCTTTTGTCTCTTTCATATATCTCATATATATAAGTATATGGATATATACATATATGCACATAAATTATTTGTTACTGTTTAATCCTTCTAGAATTTTATTTTGGTATATGGTGCAAAGTAGAAGCTTAAGTTTGTGTTTTCCATGTGAACAGCCAATTATTTTCAGCATTGATCAATTTATAAATGAAACTATCCTGTTCCTGAAACTGAAATGCCACCTTTATAATATATTAATGTAATGTAACAGGAGTCCACTTTGTACTTTTGACTATAAACCTTGTTGCTCACCCACATGTAGCTTATTTTTAAATTGACATTTTTGTTTTGTTTTTCCTCTTTTCTTCCTGCCGCCCACGCACAACAGGAGAAACAAGACTAACATTTTTTCCACTCCATGCTAAGCTATTGTGTCCTTCACTCCTCAAAAGAATATCACTGCCCACAAGAATAAAGAAACTCCAAACCTGGAGCAATGACTTTCTCAAGGACACTTTATATCTCCTGACAATATTTGGATCTCAGCCCTGAAGTTCTCTCTTCTCTTCAGAAGAAAGAATCACAGCCTCTGGAACAGTAGTCCCCTGTGTTTCTCATTAGCTAGCCAATCAATCAAATTTCTTTTTCCTTTTTCTCAAAACCTTGTCCTTATTATTGAATTGTCAAAGGAGACATGGACCAAGCTTTTAGTATCATTAATATTCCCTATACAGTTAATTCTAGATTCTCTATGTATTTGTCGTGTCTGTGTGTGTGTGTGTGTATGTGTGTATGTGTGTGTGATATATACTGGGAATTTAACCTAGGGTTTCACATATGCTAGGCAACTGCTCTACTACTGAACTACATCTACCAGTTCTTTTTATTAACTTTATTTTCAGTCTGACCTTAAATTTACAATCCTCCTGTCTCAGATTTCCTAGTATGACCCCACTCCTTGTATTTGTCTTTTTAGGCTAATACTTTTTTTGTCTGATCTGTTTGACTTTTGTTGGTTGGTTTGCTTGTGCAATTAATTGTTTGTGTGTGACTACTAACCTTTGTATTAGCTTTGTGGCAAGTTTTACTTTAGCTTTGTGGTAAGACAAAATATCTATCCTCAGCATTCGTGAATCTTTTTTTTCCCCCTAAACTATCTTAACAATTCTAATTAGTTTTTATGAACATTACAATCACTTATATTCTCCATTACATTTTTTAAAATGTCAGGCCCTATATTATTCTTTAAATTTCTTTCTAGGAATTTTTACTGTTTTTGTCACTTATGTCGGTTGTGCTAAGAATCTTTCAAGGTAAACTGTTGGAGCTCTTCTGCTAAAGCATTTTGTATTGGCTCTTGCATGTTAAGCTGATGGCTGTTGGTCCACAAATGTTTTTGTCTTGCTTTCTGCTATATGTGAAGTGAATGAGAAGAGGAGTACAAGGAAGAGGGAAGTTAAATTAGCTATGATTGAAATTGTCTATGGATTCAGTTCTCAGCTTGTTCAGATTACTGAGGTGTTATGAGAAACTAAATCAAATCTTTGTATTCTTTTTCTTCTTCAGTTTTGCAGCTTTTATTAGATGAAATACTTATATAAGTATATTTTACTTAATTTAAAAATGTTATTACCTATCAGATGATGGCCAGATTTGCTAGTATGTCCAATACAAATATTTTCTTTAAAAAATGTGTAAGTCTGGGGGCTGGGGCTGTAGAGCGCTGCCTAGCACATGTGAGGCCCTGGGTTTAATCCTCAGCACCACATAAAAATAAATAAATGAAGATATTGTGGCCACCTACAACTAAAATAAATAAATAAATATATATATATATATATATATATATATATATATATATATATATATATATATTTTTTTTTTTTTTAAGAAAAATGCGTAAGTCTGGCCAGACACAGTGGAACACACCCATAATCCCAGCAACTTGGGAGGCTGAGGCAGGAGGATAGCAAATTTGAGGTCAGCCTCAGCAACTTAATGAGGCCCTAAGCAAATCAAAACTTACGAATGGGGATGTAGCTCAGGGCTAAAATGTCCCTGGGTTTAATCCTCAGTACCAAAAAATAAAAATAAAAAGTAAGTCTGTTTCCTCCACCTCTTTGGTGTAGTCGGTGGATATTTACTGAAGATTTTATTTTGTTCATGAAATGTTGTAGCATTACTTATTATAATTACCTATACTAAACTCTGATGGGAAGAAAGAAAAGTTTAAATAGTGTAAATAACTGGAAATGCTACTCAATGCACGAGTGTTATAGGCAATTTATACAATTAAGTCTGGATAATGTTAGGGGGAAAATATATACAAATGAAGGCTGGGGTTGTAGCTCAGTGGTAGAGCACTTGCCTAGCGTGTGTGAGGTCCTGGGTTCAATCCTCAGCACCTCATAAAACTAAATAAACAAAATAAAGGTCCATCTATAACTAAAAATATATTTTTTAAAATATACATGATTGACACTACATAGAGTCCTTCAATGTTGGTAAGAAATTAATCTCAGCCTGACTGATAGCTAGGCTGCTGGGTGATGGTGACTTTATCAACATTTTAGTGGAAGAGATTGAAGAATTCATTAAAGGTCCTAGGGAAGGATTGAACACAGGAAACAATTATTTTTAGAATCTTGCCTATAGTTATATAAAGACAATAATTATATAATTGTCATTACATACAATATAATATATAATATTTTGTGATTTTTGTCGGGGCTTTTCAAGGGCAATTTAAGAATATTTAACTTTACTTGCAGGTCAACTTGAGAATTTAATTCCTGTGAAGTAAGAAACTTTAATGGTGGGAAGGTACCAAGAATTATGAAAGACAGAAAAATATGATTTAGTTTCTGTCTTTGAGCAACTTCAAGAAGTTATATGTTTAATGGGGGCATATTAGAAATGTGGAACACTGAATAATACAACATATCATGAATGATGAAATGTGTGGTCCAATCATTGAAGGAATTGATGAATGAACGCAGACTATCCAAACATTGTAAATCATACATTTATTAAATTGAATTCTGTTTCCAGAATATACTCAATTTCTAACAATCTTATTTAAAAACAAAATTGCAAAAGTAAAACATTCTTATTATTTAAGAAATTCGGCTGGTTATAAAGTGAAAAGTAAAAAACCTCCATCTTTTACCACCCCTATTTGCCACTCCTGTAAATAATTGTTCACACTTTTTATGCATCTATCCTGAAATTTTTTATGCTGATATATATTTACAGGATACTGTAGTCATTCTAAAACTCGCCTTTTCCAGTATTTGAATAGCTACTGATCGTTACTTTTCGTGCCTGCAATATATGCCAAATCCTAACATATAACTTACTTAACTATTTCTTTAACCATTTCCTTATTGGTGGACACAGATTATTTACTTTCCATTGCTAAAAACAATACAATAAATACCTTTATACTTCCTTGTGTCAGATTATCTGTAAGATAAATTCCTAAAAATCTAGCAAATCTTTCAGATTGTATTTTTGACAGAGACAGAAATGTTGCTGCCATGGCTCAGTCTGAACTCATCAGTTTAGGTAAATCAACGCCATTAACTGTGAGTACGATCCCTCTGGTGGCACCATCAATCAGGACCCCAAAGGTTGGAGTTAAGATTCTTTCTCCCACCCCGCCCCCTAAAAGCATGTTCAATTCTTTCTTTAATTTCTTAAAGCTCCCAGACGTAGCCCTTCAGAAGCTTAAGACCTTTAGGATCAAAAAATACGCAGTTCTTTGTTTAAAAAATAGGACACTGCTGTCCCAAGAACCTTACAGAACGGTACGTAATAGTCTTGCAAAATGATCCTTTATACGGGGTGGGGACAGTTATTGCTTTCTAATATTTATTCTCATATATTTTGTTTGGAACCGGGAACCGCTCTGACCTCTTATTTTCAATTTGTGGCCGGGTGAGGGGTGACTGGCAAACTTGTCTTTTTGTCTTCCTCAAGCAGTGGATGGAAAGCGTTTAGAGGTGCTGTCGGGCGCGGTTCCGGAAGGCGAAGGAAACCTGTGCAGAGTACGTGGAGGTTTGCCTTTTTCCTCTGGCTGCTCCTGCTTCGGTTTACGCCAGGGTGAGGGGAGAGGTAAAAACCTCCCGGCGCAGTAGAGCTCCCATTTTCCCCATTCCTTGAAGACGAAGAAACTTTAGCACGTTTCCATCCATTTTAGAAACAAGCAGCTCAAGAGTCACCAGGCAGAAGCCACCGCCCGGCCCTCTCTGAGAACCTGAAAAGAAGAGAGACTGGAAAAAGCCAACAAGCTGCAAACGGAAAGGCTAGCGGAATTAGCACCCAGCAACACAGCCGGGGCGCTATAGCCCCTACCCCACAGCCCGCGCCCCGCGGGTTCTGCCCTGGGGGGCGGGGCCGACCGCTCCTTCCGGGTTGCGGGCGGAAGTGAGAGAATTTGAATCCTACGGGCCGTTGGATGGGGCTGGTGGCTGGTGTCTTGCAGTAGTGCTGCGCGAGAAGGGAAAAGTGACGCGGCCACCCTGGAACTTATGCTCCGCGAGCCTCTGTGAGTAGATGGGGAACGGGAAGAAACTGAGTATTCCAGGGAGAGAAGCGGGGCCATCGGATGGGATAGCTGGGTCGGGAGGCCGACTGCGTAGCGGGGCTTTGGAGAACCTTTGCGGGTGTCTGCAGGGACCAGGTGTGCAGACCACGGGAAGTCGGGGCGCGGGGGAGAGTCACCCTGGCCAACACTCCCGACGGTTGCGCATACCAAGCCAACCCTGAGCATTGAGGATTTGGAGGCCTGGCCGGCCCCTGACATCAAGACTTGTTTATACGCTGTCTGGGTGACTCTTTCGTAATCGCAATTTAGCGTTTCCATCAGTTCTGCAGCTTTCTCAGTACGTGAATGTCATAGCGAAAGCGATACCACAGGTAAAAGAACTACCCTTTATTAAAGATGGAAGGTCGGGGGCAGCTTTAGAACGAAGAGATGCTCTGTGGCTCCGAGTTCCTCCTAAGAGGGTACTCCAGCGTTCTGTATTACCCTGGACCGCAGGGAAGTGACAGTCTTCGAAATGCCTGGTGGGGATTTAAACTGAAACCCGAGTCTCCTTTGTATTTGAAACCCGGATATTTTTCTTCCACGGTTGACATTTTTCGTGTACCGCAAAAATCCGAGACTCTTGCTCTTTTAAGTTGGTCACAGTAACCGAGATGATTCGCTGGGTCTTAGTTTCCTAACAATAGGGATAAGGTTTAGTTCCACCGCCCTGCCTTTTCACCCTCTTTATCCATTGGCCAACTGAGTTAATACAGGGTCATTTGTGAAGAACTCAGATGCTTCAAGAATCGGGTTTTGTTCGAATTTTCTTTTCTTTTTTGCTCATTTTTAATGAACTAAACTCTCACCCGCCCAAATAAAGTCATACCTTTTTGAATAGTTTAAATGTGGATGGTAAATGTAAACTGTACTTTAAATGTTTGTAGGTTTTATATCCTGCCTTATTAAAAACTGTCAGACTAATTTTGTGTTGCTTTACAGGAAAGGATATTAAGTTCCTTATAAGGTTTTAGCATCAGGGTATTGTACCATATAAATGTATAGATATCTTTTTTTAAAGTAGGACTTAATATTTAAGAATAAAAACATTCCCTCATCCAGTGCTGACTCCTCCTCCTCCCCTGCCCGGGTCCTGCCCCAGCGGGGTCCAAGGGGTCCTGAAGGATGAGTGGCATTGGCGCAAGGAATGAGACAGGAATCGTTTTCTTGGAGCAATCTCCAGAGAGAGAGAGCTGTAATGCAGCTTTCTCTGGGTCATCTTTTATTACAATTTTTCTCATCATTATGAATTCAGAATTATTAATAGAATACATCATTGATTTTTGCAATTTCCAGATTTTCCCGGAGATGTGACATTCGCTTTGCAATCATATGGGTATAGAAAAATGTGTCATCAATTTACATTTTCCCAGGATGTGATATTTCCTTAACAATCATTATGGGTACAAAATCATTAATAAAATGTGTCACTAATTTGCATTTTTCAGATTTTCCCAAGATGTACTATATTTTCTTATTGACAGATGCCAAACTATGTAACCAGACTCTAAGTCTCCCAACCTATCATTAATCTTTAAGTTTAAAGTACACCTGTACTTTATTTCTAATATAAGATCCCCATTTAAAGAAGTCCCTTAAATCTTTTTTTTTCTGATTTTTTATCTTGGTTTTTTTTTAATTTTTATTGTTGGTTGTTCAAAACATTACATAGTTCTTGACATATCATATTTCACACTTTGATTCAAGTGGGTTATGAACTCCCATTTTTACCCCGTATACAGATTGCAGAATCACATCAGTTACACATCCATTGATTTACATATTGCCATACTAGTGTCTGTTGTATTCTGCTGTCTTTCCTATCCTCTACTATCCCCCCCCGTCCCCCTATCCTCTCCTCTCCTCCTCTCCTCCTCCTCTCCTCCTCC
>NW_025999900.1:28323829-28353256 GCF_001458135.2 Marmota marmota marmota | reverse complement strand
TGGCCAGTGTTTCGAGAACTATGTTGAACAGAAGTGGTGAGAGAGGGCATCCCTGTCTTGTTCCAGATTTTAGAGGGAGTGCCTTCAATTTTTCTCTGTTCAGAATGATGCTAGCCTGAGGCTTAGCATAGATAGCTTTTACAATATTGAGGTATGTTCCTGTTATCCCTAGTTTTCCCTTAAATCTTATACTTAAAATATCCTAAAGTCTATAAACTATTCTCAAAGCATCTTAAGGACCCATACAGCTAAAAATTTAAGAATTCTAAACTTAAGAATCTAAATAAAATAATATTTCTAACATTTTTCTAAAAATGTGTCTTATAAAGCTACTTTAATTAATTCCTACATTTATTCAAAAAACTGGTTGAGCTACTTTCTCAAAGAGTTTCTTTTTTTTCTTAGTCAAGGTACACTAGTTCTTATATCTTTGTAATCTCTCTCACTGAAAGGCAAGTTCTGAACATCAGTCCACTTACTGCCAATATTAACTATGCTTATCATAAGTCCCTATATGAAGTAAAGAGGATTTATAGAAAAGGGGGAATGTATCTTTATTTGCCTTAGCTTTCCTAAGTGTATAACATAACTTTCCCGTAATCAAATAAAACTACATATGGTGGGCTTTGTGCAATAAGCATAATAATTAGGCTTTCTAGAGGCCCAGAGATATGGGCCTGGGTTCTTAGTTGATACTCAGTTTGGTGCCTAAAATTCTCATGACCTTTCGGAAAATGATTGTTAATTGTCAGTTTTGTCCTAAATGTACTGAGATAGGAGAACAGCCTTCTATTTTGTCCTCAGTATGCTGAGAAGTAGTTCAAGGCATGCACTACCTGTTATGTTCTAGCCATCTGAAATTTAATTTGGTTTAGCAATAAGCATACTCATGCTTCCTGTAAGGAATATGAGCATGAAAGTAAAAAGTCCCAATTACACAAAAAAGGGTCTCATGGTTTCGGTTTCCCACCAGTGCGGCTTTGCCAGCACTTATCCTCACTGTGACCTTGTCAAGACAGTGGGAAAATGGGAGTGTCTTCACCACTCCCTGATCCCTGCCAATGAATTTTTGTTTTCAATGTTAGGGGAAGGGGGAAGAAAAGGTTTAAATAGGCAGTGTTTTAAACATTTTTTATAAGACTGCATCAAAGACCTTGGCTTTCCTTTGCTAAGTATTGCATATAGACATTCTGCTCATTTCATATATGCCACTAGCAAAGGCTAATCTCTCTTAAGGATTCATTTCTACATTCTAATTTGTTACATTTCCCTTCTTGGACTCTTCATTGAATTTTCGTTTTATCCACCTAAATCAGTGAGTTTCATACTTTATATTGTGTATACACTACTTTGTGGGTTAGGTAAATGCTGATTCCTAAACTTCAAATGTCAGAGATTCTAGATCAGTTGTTGTGGAGGATGGGATGAATAATCTGCATATTTAACTGAAAGGTTAGAACATTCTACCAGAGTTTTAAAAATACTCACTTGTTCTTAGAGAAGCAAGGTACTGTATTTTTTAAAGGCATGGAACTGGAACTGGATTGCCTTGGTTTGAATCCCATCTTTTACCATGTGATAGCTATGTGACCCCCTAAGCAAACTGTGTAAAACTCTCTGTGTTTCAGTTCCTTCAGCTGTTTATTGAGGATAATAACTACCTTGTAGGATTATTGTGAGAATTAAATGAGTTAATACATGCCGGGTTTCTGTTCTCGCGACTAAAAGGCTCAGGGGTTACTCTAGTTAAACTGGGCTAACTGGGCTGCACGAAATAACCACACAAGAGACACAAATACCTTTTTCTTTGGGGTCACTGTGACGGCTTCTCTGACCTTAAGGGTCCGCAGAAAGAGAGAGAGCAAGAGCACACGCTGACCCCTTTTATTGAGGGAAGCTATTCAAATGAGGCAAGGGGTGAGGTTTCAGGGGGCTGAGTATCTTCGTGATGTCCACTGTCATCAGGTTGACTGACACCTGGGTAGGCCACACCCAAGGGCACAGTTAGAGGAGGGGACACACACAAGACACTTCCATGGAAGATTCTATCCTAAACAGGGCAAGGGGTTATATTACAAAGGAACAGGTGAGCATAGCTTCACCCATGGGGCTGTAGCAAGACACACCCATGCATGAGACACCGACCCTCGCACCCAAGAAGGGTGCCACATTTCTGCGACTGAGAGCCTCTGCACCCAGCCGGGGAGTGTGACCCAGTCACGTTTAAGGTTGGTCTCCCACAAATACATGTAAAGATTTTAGTGTGTGGCACATAGTTAATAATCCATATGTCTCTTGTTATATTGAGTTGCAAAACATTGTACAAACCATATTACATAAACTATCATTAATCTTTACAATATCAATGAGGTAGCTACTGTTTTCAGATAAGAAAACAGGTTAAGAGATTCAGTAATTTGTTCTCACACAACGAATAAGATGTTTGAAATAGGATCAGAAACTAGATTAACTGAAAAAAAATTGTCTTTTAAATAAATGCTTCTTACCTCTTTGCACTCTTCTTCCAAATGTTGCTCCATAAAAATCTCTAATGACTTTTCGTTGTCTACCATGTATAATTCAAAATCTCAGCCTTTTTCTTTTTTTAATATTTATTTTTTAGTTGTAAGTTGGGCACAATATCTTTATTTTATTTATTTTTATGTGGTGCTGAGGATTGAACCCAGGATCTTGCACATGTGAGGCGAGCGCTTTACCGCTGAGCCACAACCCCAGCCCTCTTTTTTTTTTTAACCCAGCCCTGCATAGTCTGGTTCCACTCTATTTCCAAGCATCGACTTCATATTTTTCCACACTCTTTCTGACCTGCTGATGTTCCATCCTTACTACTATGATTCTCCAGATCTGTTCTTTTACCATTTTTATGTATACTTTGCCTCTGAACTTTTCATTTACACTTAAGATTTTACCCATATCCAGCAGAGTGTTTCTTCCTCAGTTCAATTTGGTTATAAACATAGCATTAGATGATAGTTCTTGTCCTCATCATCATTATGTTTGCATTGTGTAGTACAGAACTTTGAATGTATTTATACTCTGAATGTGTATGTTCAGTCAATACTTGTGTAATTTTAACAATTAAGCACATCATGTCTTATGTTAATCTGGAAAAGTTAAAAAATAAAAAGCTTTGCTTTTTATCTGATAGAATATAATTCTGTGTAGTTCCTTAGAGATTTTAGTGATATATGGTTTGTAAACCTCACAAATACGAAAAAATAAGTATTGATATCTTAATCTCAAAAGACATTTCAAATGAGAAAAATCAAGAGCAATGTTTACTAATATTCGTGGAATTCTAAATGCTTTATATATATTTCTCACTTAATCCTCACAACCATTTTATTGTTATCCCCAAATTAAGAGGAAACTGAGGTGTCAAAATATTTGGTAATATTACATTGTATTTTCTTATATTTGATTTCCTGGTGACTTTTTTTAATTATTAGAATGATATATGTTAAATATAATGAGAAAAGAACTTAATTCAGAGCGTTAGGAAATTAAAAGACAGAAAAGGTTGCTTCTCTTTTTCAGTTTGAACAGTTAAGACAGTTACTTGATATCCAAGCTACCCAATATTTTAGGGTCATCGTTCTAAACACCAGTAGGTGGGGTTAGTTTAAGGAGCATATAATATTAATATGCTCTCAACTAACACCTCTGCTCTAGCCAAAGCAAAACAGATATTTGAATCCAGCTGCATGTTTACAGTGTAGACTAGACCACTCACATGATTTCTTCTTGAATTTTGGCCAAGCTGGGAATTCTTTTTATGTATTGGTTGACATTGGAATCATAAAGAAATATCAGCACTGGGCATAGGGAGCCAATATGCAGAGACACAGGGGAAATTTGTTTCCTGAAGACTAGATATATAAGTCAAGATAAAATTTAACTCAATTTTCTTTTAATTTAAACAGATATCCTTAATAAATCCATCTGGTAATTTCATTTATAAGAGTTCATTGAGTTTTAGTGAATATATTTCATTGCGTATATGCCACATTTTTTTAAAATCCATCCATTGATGATTATTCAGGTTGCTTATAGTTTTTAGCCATTATAGATAAACCTACAATGGACATTTGTGCACAAAGAAAAATACACCATCATTTTTCTTGGCCATATCATATGTACATTTGACAAAAAGTAGGTGTACATTTGATTCTTTTTTAGGGAAAATGTACATAAAATTAACCATTTTAAATTATAATTTAGTGACATTTAGTGTATTCATAGTGTTGTAAAACTATTGCTTCTATCTAGTTCAAAATTACTTCCATCATCCCAAAAGAAAACACCATATACTATATTAAGCAGTCAGTGCCTACTTCCTCATTCCTCCAATCCCTAGAAACCACAAATCTGCTTTCTGTCTCTACAGATTTACCTAGCCTGGATATTTTCTATACATGATATTATACAATGTGTGACCTTTAATGTCTGCTTCCACTTAATGTTTTTGAGATTCCCTTATAGTAGCATATGGGTTTTGCATATTCAAATTCAACCAACCATAGATTAAAAATATTTAGGAAAAAAATGTGTCTGTGCTGAACATGTAGACTTTTTCCCTTGTCATTCCCCAAACAATACAGTATAACAAGTATTAGTATTTACATTGTATTAGGCATTATAAATAATCTAGGATACTGGAGGTTCTGGTAGGCTATAATGCAAATACTCTACCATTTTCTATAACACTTGAGCATCTAAGAATTTTGTTGTCTGTGGGAAAGAGTTGGAGGGAGATGTTAGAAACAGTCCCTCACACTTACTAAGGGATAATTATACTTCATTCCTTTTTTTTTGCCAAATAATATTACATTGTGTAGATATACTGCATTTTGTGTCCATTCATCATTTAATGGACAATTGGATTTTTTTTTTTATTTGGTACCAGGGAATGATCCAGGGGTCTTAACCACTGAGCCACATTCCATCCTTTTTTAATATTTTGTTTAGAGACAGAGTCTTGCTGAGTTGCTTAGGGCTTCGCAGAGTTGCTGAGGCTGGCTTTGAATTCATGATTCTCCTGCCTCAGCCTCCTGAGCTGCTAGGATTACAGGCATTGCCACCACTAGTCTGGTGATTGTTTAATAATGATTTAAATAGTGCTGCTGTGAACGTTTGTGTACAAGTTTTTCTTTGAATACCTGTTCAGTTCTTTGAGATATACACTTGGTAGAATTGCTGAGTGAAATGACAGTTATATTTAACATGTTGACAAACTGCCATACTGTATTCCCCAGTGGCTGTGTAATTTTACATTTCTACCAGCAATGTATGAGGGGTCCAATTTTTCCTTATCCTTGCCAACACTTGTTATTTGCCTTTTCTTTCGTTTCTCCCCACCCACGCTTTTTTTGACAGCAGAGATTGAACCCAGGATCTCCAAACCACTGAGCCACATCCCCAGCCCATTTTGTTTTTTATTTTGAGACAGGGTCTCACTAAGTTGCTTAGGGCCTTGCTAAATTGCTGAGTCTGGCTTTGAGCTGGCTATCCTCCTGCCTCAACCTCCTGAGCCACTGGGATTACAGGCTTGCTCCATGGCTCCCTGTTCCACTTTGCCTGACTCGGTGGCACACACATTTTATCCCAGTGGTTCAGGAGACTGAAGCTGGAGGATCTTGAGTTCAGCAACTTAGCAAGACCCTGTTTCTAAATAAAAAATATTAAAAAGTTTTCCTGGGGTCGGGGGGGAAGGCCTGGGGATGTGACTTGGTGGTTAAGCACCTCTGGGTTCAATTCCCCAATCGCGCCCCCCCCAAATAAATAGCAAACCTAGTATGCATTAAGTGGTATCTCATTGTGGTTTTGATTTGCATAAGCCTGTAATGATGAACATTATTTCATGTGCCTGTTGACCATTTGAATATTTTCTTTGGAGAAGTTATTCAGATGTTTTGTTCACTTTTAAATTGGGTTACCTATCTTTTTGTTGTTGAATTGTGATATTCTAGATACTAGGCTCTTACTAGATATATGATTTCCAAATATTTTATCCCATTCTATGAACTGTCTTTTCATTCTCTTGATGGTATTCTTTGATGCACAGAAGTTTTAATTTTTGAGGAAATCTAATTTATTTTCTTTTTGCTTGTGCTTTTAATGTCATATCAGAAACTGTTGCCAAGTCCAAGGTCACAGAGATTTGCTCTATATAATATTATAGTTTGGGTTTTTATATTTAAATCTTTGATCCATTTTGAGTTAATTTTTTTGTATATGGTATGAGGTAGGAATCTGACTTCATTTCTTTTTATGTGGCTTTTCAGTTGTCCACACCATTTGTTGAAAAGAGTAGTCTTTCACTTTTGAATGGTCTTGGAATCTTTATTAAAAATCAATTGACAATAAATGTATAGGTTTATTTCTAGACTCTTCTTTTCCACTGATTTATGTCTGTCTTTATGCCAACACCATTTATCACTGTATCTTTATAGTAAGTTTTGAAATTGGAAAGTGTGACTTTCAACTTTTGTGGGTAGGGGTTGTTTTGTCTATTTAGGGTTCTTTACAATTCCCCATAAATTTTAAGACTTGTTATACCATTCCTGCAAAAAGGTCATTGTGAATTTGATTGGAATTAAACTGAATCTATAGGTTGCTTTGAGGAATATTTTCATCTTAATATAAAGTCTTCCAACCCATGAATACAGAATCTTTTTATTTATTTAGGATTCTTTAATTTCTTTCAGCACTGTTTATAGTTTTCAGTGCACAAGTCTTACTTGTACCTCCTTAGTTAAATTTATTACCAAGTAGTTTTTTATGCTGTTGTAAATTAAATTTTTTAATTTCCTTTCTGGATTGTTCATTCTACTATATAGAAAGACAACTGATTTTTGTATGTTGATCTTGTATTCTGTTACTTTGCTGTATTTATCAGCAATTAACAGGGTTTTTTTTAATTCTTTAGAATTTTTCTATACATAAGATCATATTGGGGCTGGGGCTGGGGCTCAGCAGTAGAGCGCTAGCCTAGCACGCATGAAGCCCTGGGTTCAATCCTCAGCACCACATAAAAATAAACAAGTGAACTAGAGATATTGTGTCTAACTACAACTAAAAATAAATAAATAAATATTTTTTTAAAAAAAGATATCTTCTCTGAATAGTTAGTTCTTGCTTTCAATTTGGGTGGATCTTATTTCAAAAGCCTTATTCTGGCTAGAATTTCTAGTATGTTAATAAGAAGCAGTGAGAGTTCATATCTTCATATTGTTCCAGATCTTAGGTGGAAAGCTTTCAGTCTTTCACCATTCAATATGTTAGTTGTTTGTCCCCATAGATAACCTTTATCATGCTGAGGAAGTTTCCTTCTGTTCCTAAAATGTTGAGTGTTTTTATCATGAGAGAGTAGTGGATTTTCTCAAATGCCTTTTCTGCATCACCAGAAAATTGAGATGAACATTTGACTTTTTTAATCTGTTGATACAGTATATTACACTGATTGATTTTTATATGTTTAACTGCCATTGCATTCCTGAGATAAATCCCAGTTGATCACGATTGATAATTCTTTTTAGTAAGGATTGAATTTACTAGTATTTTGTTAAGGATTTTTGCATCTTTATCCATAAGGGACATTGGTCAATAGTTTTATATATTTATCTGACTTTGTATCAGGATATTACTAACTTTATAAAATGAGTTAGGACATATTCTTTCCTCTTCTATTTTTTTTTTTTTTTTTTTTTTTAAGAAGGGTTTGAAAAAGATTGGTGTTAATCTCTGGTGTAGGTTTGTTGAAAATTTATTTTTGAGTCAGTTTTGTTAGTTTATCTGACTTATTTAACTTGCTAATTATTTAACTTAGCATTACAGTTATTCATTGTAGTCCCTTATTATCCTTTTTACTTCTGTTAGGTCTGTAGCAATGTCTCCCTTTCAGTTCTGATTTTAGTAATTTAAGCCCCCCCCCCCACCTTGGTCAGTATAAAAAGTTTTGTCCATTTGAGGAACTATTCAAATAACTTTTTTTTTCATTTTTTCCCTAGTCTTTATTATATTATATAAACTCTAATCCTTATTATTGCTTTTCTTCTACTAACTTTGGGCTTAGTTTGCTCTTTTTTTTTGTCCTTCAGTTACAAAGTTAGGTTTATTGTTTTGGGTCTTCCCCCCACCCCTAGTACTGGAGATTGAACCCAGGGGCACCTTACCACTGAGCCACATCCCCAACCCCTTTATTTTTAATTTTCAGACAGATTTTTGCTTAGCTACCCAGACTGACCTTGAGCTTGCTATCATCCTTTCTCAGCCTCCCAAATCACTGGGATTATAGATGTGTGCCACTGTGCCCATCTCAGATCTTCTTTTTTAATGTAGGCATGTACAGTTATAAATTTCCCTGAGTCTTGTTTTTTTGCTGCAGACATTAAATTTGAATATACTGTGTTTTATTTCATTCTGTTTTTAATTTCCCTTGTGATTTCTTCTTTGACCTTTTGTCTAATTAAGATTGTGTTATTTAATCTCCAAATTTGTGAATTTTCCAGTTTCCCTTCTGTTACTGATTTCCAGTGTCATTCCATGTGGTTGAAGAAAATACCATGTGTGATTTCAGTCTTTTAAAACTTATTGAAATTTCTTTTGTGGTCTGACATATGGTCTATCCATGGTGAATGTTCATGTGCATTTGAGAAGAATGTGTTGTATTCTGTTGTTGAATGGAGTGAATGTTCTATGTATCTGTTTGTTAAGTCTAAAATTATTTCTCCATTTCTGTCAATTTTTACCTCATATATTTTGGAGTTCTTAGGTGAGGGTTTGTTTATATTGTTATATCTTTTTGATGGATTGAACTTTTAATCAATTTTTAATGTCTTTCTTTGGGTCTTGTAACAGTCTTTGATTTATAATTTATTTTGTCTCAGTAGAACCACCTAAGTTCATATTTGGGTTCTATTTATTAGGAATACTTATTTCCATACTTTAACTTTCAACCATTTATGTCTTTGAATCTAAAGTGGGATTCTAGTAGACAACATATAAGGATGAATCTATTTTTTTAAATTCTGTCAATTGCCACCTTTTAGTTGGAGAGTAAGTTTTTTATTAAAGTAATTACCACTAAGGAGAAATTTCTGCTATTTTCTATTTGTTTTCTGTATTTCATATCCCTTTGTTTCTCAGTTCCTCCATTACTGCCTTCTTTTGTTTAACTGATTTTTATAGTATCATTTTAATTTCTTTCTCATTACCTTTTCTGCATTTTTTAGTTATGTTTTTAGTGGTTATATTGAGGGTTACAATTAATAATACAAATTAATGAAAATACAATTAATATCTTAATTTTATAACAACCTTGTTTGATTAATATCCACTTAGTTTTTATAGTGTATGAAGAATATGCTCCTATGTGAACCATCCTTCCCCCTTTATGTTGTTATTGTGATACATTACATCATTAGGCATTTTAGTGCCCATTTTGTTTATATATAAGGTGCCCTTAGTTTATACATATTGTGTCCAGTAGCATTGCTTTATAATTATTTCATCTATTTTTCTTTTGAGTCATATAGGAAAAAGGAGGAATTACACACCAAAAATATAATACTTTTGGCTTTTATGTTTACTTCTTCTTTTTTTTTTTTTTAGCTGCAGATGGACACAATACCCTTATTTTATTTATTTATTTTTATGTGGTGCTGAGGATTGAACACAGTGCCTCGTGTGTTAGGCACAAGTTCTACCACTGAGCTACAACCCCAGCCCTATGTTTACTTCTTTAGTTACCTTTTACCAGTGTTTTTATTTTAGCATATGACTTAGAGTTATTGTCTAATGCCATCATCATCTCTAGTAGGCAGATCTGCTAATAATGAAATCAACTTTTGTTTGTTAATGTCCATAAATAACAATATTTAAAGAAAAAAGTGAGAAAATTTTTCATTTTTTTCTCACTTTTTCTTTAAATATTTTTATTTTCTTTAAAAGTTATTTTTTAAAAAAATTTTGAAGTAATTTTCATTGAAACAGTAGTACACTCAGTGGCTCAGGAGGCTGAGACAGGAGAATCATGAGTTCAAAAGAATACACAAGGAAAAGGTCTCCCTCCCACCTCAGACCCTGGATCTTCTGATCCTCTGCAGAAACAAATCACTTTTATCTACCTCCTGGATGACTTTCTACACAATGCAAGCTTTTTAAAAACCTTTTTATTGATATATAAGATCCATTCCAAATATATTTGATTACAAAATAAATCATGTTCATTGTAAAACATTTCAAACTATACCAAAATTTATAAAGAAAATTCTTACCCCATCTCTTCCCCAGAGAAAACCATGATTAACAATAAGAGATCTGGAAACCTTGTCATTCTTGAAGTTAGAAACCTTAGATACTTGCTGAATTCCTTCCACTCTTCCTCTTTCCATTAACTCTATCTTCCACTTTGCATATAAGAGTCCTAACAGGTAAGTGGTAGAATCCCCATTTTGCCACTAAGGAAATTGAAGCCCAAAGAGGAAGTGGGCTGTTCACTGTTACAGGGAGAGCCAGGAATGTGTGTGAACTAAGTCTTGGATTCTTTCTCCCCTTGTTCCTTTGCCTGGTTCCTATTCAGAATCTTCACGGTTTAATTGCTATGTGTCAAATGAATTAGCAGATAAATTTTCTTATTAGGGGCTCATTTTTTAGGAAAGAGAGGACTTGGTCCTCTTAGAGCTGTGACTGAACATCTTTTTGTTGCTTAAGCCCTGACCATAGGTGGAAATGTTGACAGAACTGGTTGCATAGAGCCTGACTTGGTCAGTAGGAGGGGAGCTAGGATTGGAATGAGACCTTGCCTACTGAGGAATAGTCAAGCCCAGGCGGAAAATGTCCAGGCAATGGAAGGCATTGTATTATTATCTAATTATCCAATCCAAGAAGATTCATATAGTTCAACCACATGGTGGAATCCACTAAATTGCAAGAAGGAATTCCTAACATTCTTCAAACATCTATGATCAAGTACACCAGTATACTTTTGCACATACTCTGCTTAGAATGCCTTTCCTATCATACCTGCTCAACGTATTTATCCTTTACAATCAAATTACAATGTCATCTCCTCTATGAAGCCAACCACTCTCTGTATAGAATTTACCACACTGTTTATATGAAATACTTGTTTACTCACCTGCCTCCCATAAGAGTGTATGAACTGACCTCTATTTGTGAAGCACAGTTTTGCTGCATATAGAATTCTTTATATATAGGTCAGTTTTGTTTCTTTGTTTTTCATTTCTTGGCATATTTCATCCCACTACTTCCTGGAACCCTGATTTCTCATGAGAAATTAGCAAATGATCTTATTAAGGATTCTTTTGTGTGATCAGTCACATCCCTCTTGCTACTATCAAGATTCTCTCTTTGTGTTTACTTTTGTCCCTTTGTCTTTATTGTGTCTAGTTGTGGATCACCTTGAGTTTGTCCTGACAAGAGATCCTTGAGCTTCTTGAAAATGTGTAGATTGAGGTCTTATATTAAATCTAGGGAAGTTTGGAGTCATTATTTTTTCAAATATTCTGCCTGCTCCTCTCTCCTATTCTTGGACTTCCATTAAGTATATGTTCCAGTAAGCATACTGTGATAGTATCTCACCATGTCTTAAGTTCTGTGCATTTTTCTTTTTGCTCACCAGGCTAAATAATCTCAATAAACTTATCAAATGTGCTATTGAATGCCTCTAGTACATTTTCCATTTCAAATATTTTACTTTTCAGCTGCAGAATTTCTGTTTGTTTCCTTTCTGTCATTTCTGTCTCTTATTGAGATTCTCTGAGACATTTTCAATTACAACAATTTTTGCCAAGTTTTTATGTTTCTGAGGAGATATAGACCTCTCCCAACCAGAGCTCCTGGCTTCTGCCATTTTTTAATGTCCCTTATTATTGAGTTTTGACAATTTTTTCCAAAAATATATATACAAGTCCTTTTTCAGATTATGATTTGCAGATACTTTCAGTCTGAAGCTTGTCTCATTCTCTTAACACTGTTCCTTGATAAGCAAAAGATACTAATATTTAAGTGTCTGTTCAATCTTTTGTCCATTTTATTTCTTAATTGTGATATCTTTTTATTGAGTTGTATTATTATCATTTTTTGCAAATGTTTTCTTCCCAAGTGCCTTGCTTTTGTATTTTCATGCCAGTATCTTTTGATACGGAAATTTTAATTTTGACATTTAGTTCATCAATTTTATTATTATTTTATTATTTTTATGGTTCACAGTATGTCTATCTTACATAAGGAATCATTGCCAAACATGGGATCATAAAGGTATTTCTCTTTTTCTTTTTTTAGAATATTTTTTGTGTGTGTGTGTGTTTCATTTTTGAATTACATTCAGTATGTAGAATCAGTGTTTATTTTTCCTCCAAATATTCAATTATTCTAGTACTATTTATTGAATAAACTCTGATTTCCACAATTGAATTATTGTAATATCTTTGTTGGAAAGTAATTGTCTGGGTCTATTTCTGGCCTTTTTAATTATCTTCTATTATAATCTGCCTGTATAATCTTGTCTTGATTGATATAACTCTATTGGAAGTCATGGATCATAGTACAAGACCTCTGACTTTGACCTTTCCATAAATATTTTTTGCAAACTTAACACCAAAAAAATAAATAACCCAGTCAACAAATGGGAAAAGAAACTGAACAGACACTTCACAGAAAAGAAATACAGTTAACAAATATATGAAAAAATGTTCAACATCTCTAGCAATTAGAGAAATGTAAATATTTCATCTCACTCCAGTAAGAATGGCAGTTATCAAGAATACAAGTAACAAATGTTGGCAAGAGTGTGGGGAAAAGGGTATGCTCATACATTGCTGGTGAGATTGCAAATTGGTGCAACCACAATGGAAAGCAGTATGGGGATTCCTCAGAAAACTTGGAATAGCATCACCATTTGACCCAGTTATCCCACTCCTCAGTTTATACCCAAAGGACCTAAAAATCACCATGCTACAGTGACACAGCCACATCAATGTTTATAGCAGCTCAATTCACGATATTTAAACTATGGAACCAACCTAGGTGGCATTTAACAGATGACTGGATAAAGAAAATGTGGTATATATACACAATGGAATATTACTCAGCTATAAAGAAGAATGAAATTATGGCATTTGCTGGTAAATGAATGGAACGGAGACTATCATGCTAAGTGAAATAAGCCAGTCCCAGAAAACCAAGGCCAAATGTTCTCTCTGATAATGTGGTGCTAATGCATAACAAATTGTAGGGTAGGAAAGGGAATGGGGGTGGGAATAGGAAAGACAAAAGAATGAGTCAGACATAACTTTCCTATGTTTATATATCAGTGTAACTCCACACCATTTACAACCACAAGAATGGGAAGTTATACTCCATGTATGTATAATATGTCAAAACACATTCTACTGTCATGTATAACTAAAAAGAACAAATAAAAAATTTTTAAAAACATTTTTTGCTTTAGGTACATTTTATGTACTTTACATAAAGTAATTAAGTTGAACCTTTCTAATTAATGATTTAAATCAGATCATTCCTTTAGGAATGTTTATTTTTAAAATGCTAAATTTAAATTATTTCATCAAACATATTGTGGGTTTTTTGTGGGGTTTTTTTTTTTTTTTTTTTTTTAATGCTCATATATCCTTTATTTCAGCTTTACTATTATCAATTGGATTAGAACTTTAGGAAATGTTGAATGGGCAAGATCTGATGTTTGTTTATTCAAATGATTACTACCAGGTGGAAGAGAGTGAATTTGACATCAGATGCCCCATGAAATGAATCTCCAGTTGTTAGGCTGCAATCATTTGAACACTTGATTGGGGCAAAAGGTTTGCTTCTAAGATGTCCCTCACTCAAGGGTCAGGAGGTCTCTATTTCTTCCTAAATGGGCCTTCCTAAATGGGCCTTCTTCCTAAATGGAACATTTTGAAAGCTCTGTGACAACTGCAGCTAGCTTCCTTCACAGGTTATGATTCATGATTCATAGAGAAGGAGGAAGTCACAATGCCGTTTATGACATATCACACATCGTCATTTGTGCCATAGACTTTGGTGGAAGAAGTTACCAAGCACTAAGTGCATTCACAATCAAGGCAAGGGATATCAGGCTTTACCTACTGAAGGCAGTATCAATCTATATCACTGACCAAGTAGAGGTAAGCAATGGAAGACATATAGAATACCTTTTGACAGTGACTTCCCAGAACTTCATTAAAATGTTCTAGGAAGAGAGAAAATTTGACTTCAGGTACCCCACGAAATTACTCTTGGGTTGTGAGGCTGCAGTCATTTGAAGGCTTGATTTTCCAAGGAAAATAATTTTGACATTGTTTCTAAGACCAAGACTATTACTAACACTTGGACTGTTATTGAGATACATACTTCTGTACCATTGCTGTACTCATTCCACTTAGGAAGTCTAAAATTCATGTATCTGAAGGAAAGCACCTAAAACAATTATAAAATTCAACTTTTTTGCTGAAGTTTTGTTTAGGAAATTTTTAAAATAAAGTGATTTTCAATTAGGACTTAGAAAAAAGTCCTGTTTATTTCAGATGCTGGGAATTGGGAAGAAGGCTCATGTGAACTGGTCAAAAGTATGAATTATAGAATGTCTTTAGAAAATCCAACTTTTGAGTAACTTAATTTTGTTATAATTTCAAACTTAGAGAAAATCTTAAGAATAGTATAAGGAACTCCTATATACTCTTTCTCTGGATTCACCAATTATTTTCTGCCATTTGCTTTATTATCTTGCCTGAGCCAAATCAACTTAAAACCATATGGGTAAACCTATAGTTGATAAAATTAGGTTTACTGACTCTTGGAGTGAAATTACAGACCAGAGGAGCCATAGGGCTTTTCACAAAAAAGGGGGAGAAAAAGCATTCTTACAGGGTTTTGGAGCATTAACATTTAGGTGAAATATTAATGAAGCAGAGGGCTGGGGTTGTGGCTAAATGGTAGAGCCTAGTGTATGTGAGGCACTGGTTCAATCCTCAGCACCACATTAAATAAACAAACAAATAAATAATTAAAGATGTTGCTCCCATTTGCAACTAAAAAAAGAAAAAGAAAAAGAATATGTAAATGCAGCGCCATATAAAAATAAATGAATAAAATAAAGGTATTACACCCATCTACAACTGAAAAAAAAAAAATTTAAAAATATATATAAATGAAGCAGTGTTTTGATAGGCTCAGAGCAAGCCAGGGCTGTGTTTAAAGGAGTCAGCATCAGCTGTGGACTACAGAGTGGACCCAGAGTCTTGTCTCCTCGAAATGTATAAAATGATGTGTTCCAAAAGCCCTGATCTAAAATTCTGTACATCTGTTGGAAAGCAAGATTTCTTCTCTGCATCAAAGTTGCTTAGGGTTTCCTAACAAAAAATATTTCAGAAAATTTCCTTATTTTCCATTCCAGTCATTTTCCTACCTACAAGCATTGTTCTGATATTTTTCATAATGGCATTGCTTTGCCTGTCTTAGAACTTTATATGAATGAAATCAAATGTATTTAAATAGTGTGTAGTTTCATTTGCTCAGCATAATGGCTGTGAAATTCATCTGATGCATCTTTTCATTTCCGAGTAATAGATTGTGATCCTCAATAACTTGACCAGTTAGGGCAGTCTGTAGTCATTGTATGAGCATGTACAAACACCAGAAGTACCACCATCTATAGAAAATCATTAGTGCATGTCAAAATATAAATGTGTGTGTGTGTATATATATATACACACACACATATATATGTATGGGTGTGTGTGTGTGTGTATGTGTATATATATATATATCCATCCAAGAGACAAAGGATTACTTCTTTAACCCTTCTTTAATAATTGTGGATTTTCTTAAGAAATAGCAATCTTGGTAACATAGAAGTTGAATTTTTAAAAGGAAAAAACAAAATATTAGTCTTGGGATCAGTATGATTTGAAGAGTTGGGCTATAACTGTTTATGAAAGCACAAAAGCATTGTATAAGAAATTCATATTTAAATTCAGAACAGTTCTTATAGTCAGTATGAAATCTGAAGTCTAAATTGTAAGAGAATGATATCAGTTTATTTTCATGCATAGTAGTAGCACATTATCCTCTAGCCACTCAGTTATGGGTTGTTCTATTTCTACTTTCTATAAACTTTGACAGATGTTTATCTTTCTGTGCATTGATTTTGCAACTATAAAATGAGATTTATTTACCTAGTAGCATTACAGTTTATTCTTTTTCATTTAAATTTCAAGAACTTTTGCATACCTTATTAAACTTGAATCTCATAATAAAATTTCAGTAAGCTGTTCATATGCCTCTAGTAAAGTCAAACTAATGTTATTAAGATGTCTTCTTCAGGCCTTTGATCTTTTAGGGAAAAAGTTGTATTTCAGTAATTGTAACTAGTTTTATTTGCTTAATAAAAGATAGTTCAATTTCTTTAAGTATTTGAGCAGTTGAATACTACTATACTACAGAATGTAATGAGGCAGTCAGATGCTCACAGCTCTATATTGAATACCTTGAATGCAACAGCCACAAATATAAACTTAATAAAAGGATTATTTTATATACTAATCAAATACAAACTGATGATGTGATTTTCTTTTTCGAAACAGTGAACAATTCTTGGTAAAATTTTGAACAGAAACAAATTTATATGGACATTACAGTCTACAAATGTTGATTTAGTCCTAACGGGGGAGGGGGTGGAGAAAGACTTGCTATTTATGTATAACAAAGGCTCTAGGTTATACGAAAATCTAGACCATTTGTTGTAGAGGACTTCTTGGTGTACTGGAAAATGTCCTGTAGTTCTGACCTCTTTCCACCAAATATCGATAGTCATCATAAGTGTTTTGATAACTAAACATTCCCTCCAATTAAAAACAGTCTTCAGACTCTGTCATCCTTGCTGATAACTAGTGTTCTTATTTGGGCTAAGGTGAAGAAATTAAGTACTATACTAGAGTAAGAAATGATTATGTGACTCATTTAATCATAACTAAATTTAATTTAAATGATTAATTTGAGACTTCAAAAATTAAGTTGGGTGTATGTTCTTATTTTTCCTAGTAAAATGAATGAAAATAAACCTGGTGACTCACAGACTCTTGGTAAGTAACTATATTTAAAACATTTCCTTTACAGTACATCTTTTTAGAATACTGCCCAATCAATAGGAATGATTTTTCTGATGCATGCATGCTTTCTATGGCCATGTACTAAAGTATATTATTAAGAGTATTCATTTTCACAAACAAATCTATTAGAGGACAATTTTTTCACCAAATTTTATTTGTAGTCTGTATATGTTTTATATTTATTTTATATAGTATCTGTTGGCTTACAACCATGAGAGATGAAGAATCTAAATTGTTACTCTATACTCTTCTGCCACTATTTCTCCCTCGTCCAGTTTTTTAGATTTTTAAAAATTCCCTCTAAAAATATTACACTTACATTTCTCAACCATCAATTTTAGAGATTTTCTGTGGACTCTACCTCATTTGGAATAGGGAAATTGGTTCCTGAACTTCCCTGAACTCTCTTTTCTTTGCTTCTGCTTCCAGTCTTCTATCAACTATGCTGATAGTTGTAAAATTTTAATAATTTGTGTACTACCTTCATTCATTTGCCAAATGCAAATTCATCCGTACTTTTTCTTCCTTGATTTTTCTCAAGATTAACTTTTTACTTATACGAATGCGTTTAAGGAGGAAGCTTTATTCTGTTATTATAATGAAAACCAGTATCATTTGCTATCATAGAGGGTAATCTTAATTATAAATATGATAAAGTCAGAACAATTTTACTGAATTTTAAACATTGAAAAACCAGCAAGTACAAATACATGCAAAAGTTATTTTCTAATAAAAATACTTTCCTGAGCCGGGTGCAGTGGTGCACACCTGTAATCCCAGCAGCTAGGGAGACTGAGGCAGGAGGATTGCTAGTTCAAAGTGAGCCTCAGCAACTTAGTGAGGCCCTAAGAAACTCAGTGAGACCCTGTCTCTAAATAAAATACAAAAAAGGCCTGGGGATGTGGCAATGGTTAAGTGCCCCTGAATTCAGTCCCTGGTACCAAAACAACAACAACAACAACAACAAAGCATGTCTGAAACCTACTCTATCCTGCATCCAAGGCCCTCCATATTGGGAGAAAGGAGACAAGAGAAATGGAAACAAAGGAAATCCACAATAGCAAATGCACCGTAATACAGGATTTGTGAGAAGGACTGTGGTCCCTTCTATGGTCTCTGCTACTTTATGAGGACTCTTCTTTCTACATGGTCTCTGCTAATTCTGTGTATTTCTCTTCCTCTTAATAGCAGCCTGTACACTATAACTAAAAGTATAGCTATTAGGGACAGAAGAGTTAACTAGTGTGTAAAGTGTCTGATATGAACAAATGGTAGTTTGCTGGTGTTAGTGTGAACAGGTTCTTTGTATGGAGAGGAAGGGAGCAAAGATGATGAGGGGCTCTAAGTTATGATATATTAAACTAGAGTTAAAGAGGGCCATATAGTAAGGATATTTCACATTATGAAATTTAGCTGGTACTGTTCCTTTTAAGTGCTGGATCTATTTTATGAATAGCCTGTTAATAAAGTACTTTTCAATGCATCCATTATGATTACACTTATTTATCAAGGTAAATAACACTATATATATATGTATACATATACCTGCTGTAGTAGGTAAACTCTGAAGTCTTAATGCTTTAACACAATAAAAGTTTATTACTTTGTCAGGTTATAGTCCAGTGTGAATTTAGGGAAGATAGAAGGTTATGCTTTGTTTTTAATTCAAACTCCATCTTGTATGGATCTGCTACCTTGATATGTTCAGCCTCTTTAGCTAGTGGTAGTCTACTTGTTTCATTGTAATATTAATAGAATTTTAATAATTGCATAAGGTATATAAGATAAACATGAGACAGAAAGACTGGTAATTATAGTACTGACATTTATTCATTTCTTTCTGTGTGCCACACCCTTCTAATTATATTTATGTGCATTGTTCCTTTTTATCCTCATTAAGGACACACATAGTTTGAGATAAATACTATTGTTGTCCTTTTTTGATGGGATGTAGAGGCACTTAACCACTGAGCCATATCCCCAGCCCCAGTTTATATTTTTTATTTAGAGACAGGATCTCCTTGAGTTGCTTAGGGCCTAAGTTGCTGAACTCATGATCCTCCTGCTTCAGCCTCCCAAGATGCAGGAGTTATAGGCATGCGCCACCACACCTGACTGTTTTCCTCATTTTTAAGATGAGTAAATGGAGTCATAAAGTACTATAGTGAAATGTGCCAGGCACAGAAAGACAATATTTTGCATGATCTCACTTGGATGTGGAATATGAAAAAATAGAACTCAACACAGCAGAGTAGAAAGTTAGTTACCAGGGGCTGTGGTTAGTGGGTAAGGTAGCAATTGGAAAGATGCTGGTCAAATGATTCAAAATTTCAGTTAGGTTAATTTGACCTTCCTCCCTCCACTCTGGTGCTGGGTATTGAACCTAGTACCTCACGAATGTTAATAAGAAAGTAGAGTTTAAGGGTTCTCACCACAAATACATGGTAAGTAAGTATTTTAACTCTAATGTATGTGATGATTAGCCATTCCACAATATATATATTTTGAAACATCATGTTGTATACCATAAGTATATATAATGGTGGCGGGGCGGGGGTGGAGTGGGGAGTGTGAAGCCAAGTCTTAATTTAGATCTCTCTGACTTCCCAAGTTTTCTTTGTGTGTGTGTGTGTGTGTGTGTGTGTGTGTGTGTGTGTGTGTATATATATATATATATATATATATATATATATATATACATACATACATACATACATATACACACACATTATTTGAACTATTTAGAAGGGTACATTTTATTTTATTTTATTTTGGGTACTGGGGATTGAACCAAGGGGCAGTCAAGCACTGAGCCACATCCCCAGCCCTTTTTTTTTTGTATTTTATTTAGAGACAGTGTCTCACTGAGTTTCTTCCGGCCTCACTAAGTTGCTGAGGTTTGCTTTGAACTCAAGATCCTCCTTCCTCAGCTTCCCAAGCCGCTGGGATTACAAGCTGTGCACCACCACACCCAGCCAAAGGGTACATTTTAGTTTGTTCACAAGGCTGTGAAATCATCACCATGATCTAGATCACCTACAAAGGAGACTACTCATTAGGTAGTCACTTCTCATTTTCCCTGACTGCAACACTAATCTGCTTTTTCTCTAGATTTACCTATTCTGTATAATGTAACCCATTATGTAGATGAAATCATATAATGTCTTTTTATGAATGATTTCTTTTGCTTAATGTCATTTATTAGCTTATTAGCTTATCTGTGATGTTACATATATCGGAACATCTTTGCTTTTAATTGCAAAATAATATTATATTGTATGGAAATACTGTAGTTAAGGTTTGTTTCTACTTTGGCTATTGTGAAAAGTACTGCTGTGTACATTCACTTGAACATCTGTGTTCAGTTCTTGGCTTGTATACCCAGGAATGGAATTGCTGTGTCATGTGGTACCTTTCTGACATTTTGATTTTAGCTTTCTTTATGTGTGTTAGGTGTTATTTTATTGTGGTTTTGTCTGTTGACTGCCTAGTGATATAAAGCATCTTTAATGTGTTTAGTGATTATTTGTGTATCTTCTTTGGAGAAATAGGGATGAGATCCTTTGCCCATTTTTAAATTGGGTTGTTTGTGGTTTTGTTATTGGGTTGTAAGAGTTTCTTACACATTCTGGATACTCCCTTAACAAATGTTTCCCAAATATGTTCTCTCATTTTATAGAGTGATTTTTCACTCTCTTAGTAAGAGCACAGAAATTTAAATTTTGATGAAGTCTAATTTATCTATGCTTTTGTTACTTCTGCTTTTCATGTCATGTGAATTATAAGGAACTATTGCCAAATCCAAGGTCATGAAAATTTACCCCTATCTTTTCTAAGAGTTTTATATTTTTGGCCCTTATGTTTAGGTCCTTGGTCTATAGTGAAATCAATTTTTAGATATGGCATAAGGTGGGGGTTCAACTTTATTATTTTACATGTGGCTGTGCAATTGTTTTAGCACCATTTACTGAAGAAATTTCTTTCCCCATTAAACTTTGATAACCTTATCAGAAATAAATTGTTCATAGATGTTAAGAGTTTATTTCTGGATTCTTTTGTACTGATTTACTATCTCTATACTGATTTGATCACTGGTTTTGTTGTAAATTTTTACTCTTTTCGTTTCTCTGTCAGTCTAGCTAAAAATTATGGAGTTTGTTGATCTTTTCAAAGAACTAGCTTTTATATTAATTGATTCTATTGTTTTTCTGTTCCCTATTTTGTTTATATCTGTTTTAATCCTTTTTCTTTCTTGCTTTTGCTAGTTTTGGATTTAGTTACTCCTCTTTTTCTAGTTCTTAAAGGTATAAAATTAATTAGGTTACAATTTGAGAGCTTGCATTTTTTTCATATAGGCTTGTATGAACCTAAAGATCAACCAAAGGTAAAAGTTTAGGGTTTCTGATGTCTTTTTGAAATTATATACCTCCATTGGTATGCACATGCATTCTCCTGTGTATATAGGAATTTTTAAAAATCCCTTATTTAACCCATATTTACTTTTATTTTCTAGTCTCTCTCTCTTTTTTTTTTTCCCTAGACATTTTGGTCTGTCAGCTACTTTAAAGCTATTATCTTCTGTCCTTGGCTATTGCAGCTAGCATTTTTGTTTTAACCTTATAAAAGTTCTGAGGTAGACAAAAACAAAAATAAGTATCTGAGCCCATCCCTCAGGGACCTGCCATATAGTTCAAAACACATAAATCACATATATTTTGGAACAAGGTTCAGTAGGTATTGGAGGGGCTGGGTTTGTGGCTCAGCAGTAGAGCACTCGCCTAGCATGTGCAAGGCCCTGGGTTCGATCCTCAGCACCACATAAAAATAAATAAAGGTATTGTGTCCAACAACAACAACAAAAATAAATATTTAAAATAAAAAGAATTTAACACATCAACTGAGAGAAACACCAATTCCATGAATCATTTTGAAATTTTAAAATATATTTTGTCTGTTTACTTTTTTTATTATTAGCTTGTGTTTTCTGCCGAAAAAATGATGACTGTCCTAATAAATATGGAGAAAAGAAAACAAATGAGAAGTGGAATCTCACTGTACATTACTATTGTTTGGTGAGTACAATTTATAATTAAATTCTATAAATTTGGTGAGAATTAGATTCTGACACTGATTTCTGAGAACTGGACAAATTGTTTCTATGTGTTAAGATGGTACTTTTTAATATATCAAATTCTACGGCTCTGAAATTACGTTGTATATATAAAGATCTATCATTACCTGTTTGTCTAACTGGGAGGGGGAAAAAAGGAAAAAATGATTAGGTCTGTAAAGGAAGCGTTCTTTTTATCACTTATTTCCTTACTTACTAGTGACAAGTCTCAAAAGAGGGTTCAGGGAGTAGAAGGAAAGTATTTATTTCACAGACTCCAGAAGGAAAAGTTCTGGCTAAAGGTATAACATATAAGTGGAAAAGGAAACAGGTTAATGTATAATAGATCACTCAGAAAAAAGTAAAACTGATCTGTTTCCTCTTCTCTCTGCCAACTTCTCATCACACTGAATCTCTTCCTTAAGGTAGCGGTGCCATTAATACCTTAGCATGCCAAGGTTGTATTTGTACATATCTTAGAATTTGATAAATAGGTAAGTTATCTATCATCATTTAACAAATTATTCTGAAATTTAGCAGATTAAACCAACATTTTTCCCCCAACATTTATTATCACAGTTTCTGAGGGTCAGGAATCTGATATCTGCCGAGTTGGATAGTTCTGACTCATAGTCTCTCATGAGATACTTATCATCGTGTCAGCCAAGTTACATCTGAAGATTTTACTAGGCTAGAGAATCTACCTACAGTGGCTCACGTGCCTATGACCACAGTTCCTCCTAGCTATTGACAAGAGGCCCCAACTCCTTACCATCCTGTGCATCTCAGTAGGGCTATTCATAGTATGTTATTTGGTTCCCCCCAAAAGCAAGGGATGAGAGACACAAACCAGATGGAATCATATTACCTAGTCTTCACAATCACCTGTCTCTATCCCTTTTGCTTTATTGTATTTGTTAGAAGTGATTATTAAGTCATAGCCTATACTCATAGGAACAGGAATTAAGCTCCATCTCTTGAAGGAAGGAGTATTAATAGATTTATGGACATATTTTTAAACACACCACCATCTGGGTTAAATTCTTTAACTGCTTCTTTGGAAAACCATCTAAAGTATTCCTTTGTGGTCCTCTAAATACTAAGGTTTTCTGTCTCAGGTACTCTGTCGGTTAAATATACTTGAACACTGGTCTAATCACCTTGTACGGTGTCTTCAGAGAACATGAAGTTGGCATTCTAAATATGCTCATATCTAGTTCTTAATATGTATCACTTGTTTTTCAGAACACTATATTGATGAAAACAAACTTACATTTTTTAGAACATTATATTGATGAAAACAAACTTCTAATTATAAACTTGCTCTGCTGAAGCATATTTTAATTATTTAATTAAGTTGAGCATATCAAAATTTATCTTAGAGTCTGTCTTATAAATGAATATAATACTTCAAAAGAAGTATTGACCCCAAGTTCAACCCTTTTAAGATTCTGTTTCATTATGAACAGGGAAATATTGTAATGTTACAAGTGGAAACAGAATGTTAGAACCAAAAGAGACTTAGAGACATGTTTAAGGTAACAACTTTAAATTCCTTGCCTAGAGGTTCCAGAAGGTTAGGCACAGAGCCTGGTTTGTAGGCCAGTCCTTTTTTTTTTTTTTTTTTTTTTTTTTGATTCATGCTTCCTTGACATATTTAAACTGTGAAGTTAAAATGAGATTTTTGAAAAGAGAAACATTTGTTATCAATGATTGATTCAATAGGTTTCCCTACAACTATGCCTTTTATGATTCAGAATTCCAGTAGATTTAAAGTTAGCCTGAAAGAGCACTGATAATCTGTATTGGCTCCATGGATTTCAATTTATTATTACATTTACAGTATTTTGTATTTACCACTCCTTTTTTCTAAAACTAAATTTTCGGTGTTCTTCCACCCCCCCACCAATTTTCCTTCCCATCCACCTATATTCATACATTCCCTTTCTACCATCTTTTTTATTGTTGTTGTTCCTGAAATACTTTTAGAGTTCAGTTTGGGTATATGAACTATTAATATAGTGTCTTCCAAATCAAAGGATGTAAATAGCTTCTTACTTTGGCCAGGAAAAATAGTTATTTTAAATATATATTTGAAATTTGAGTCATTTATGTCCATTTTTATTAGAATAAATTATAGATTTTAATCCAAATTAGTTTTTTGGAATTTATTTTCTCATTGAATATGTTCATAGTTGATGTCAAGTGGAATTTGGCAGAGAGGTAAAGAAGAAGAGGGAGTTTATGGTTTTCTAATAGAAGACATCAGGAAGGAAGTGAATAGAGCATCTAAATTGGTAAGTAAATTATTTTACTCATTACACTAGAAATTTATGACTTTTTAATCTGGGCATGGTGGCGCACCCTTCTAATCCAAGGTTCTCTGGAAGCTGAGAGAGGAGGATTGCAAGTAGGTCAGTCTTAACTTAGGGATGTCATTCAGTTGGACATCTTGGATTCAGTCACCAGTACCACTAAAAGGATATAAAGGGAGAAAGGGAAAAAAAAAACTTAACGACTTTAATTTTGTTTCAATGTATATTTTTGTTGAATATAGTAAGTTTTAATAAACAATTGGTATTTTTGCAAATGAGAGTTTAACTGACCCTGAATAAATTCATATGACAATACTGTAATTCATATGACAATACTGATTTCTCTTTCTTATTCAACCTACCCATTATTTTACTCACTCTTAAATCAGCATATGACCATAGTTCTATCCCTGCTGATCTACAAACATTTAATTCTGAATCACGACAACCATTTATTTTTTTTATTTCTTATAGCTCAATTGCAGAGGTTGAAATGAGTGGAGGTTAAAATTTATACAACTATGAAATAATTTATGATCTCCATAACTCTTGTGACCCTGATATGACATTGTATGTTTATGTTCAGTGAGTGTCCCCTTCTATTCTCCAAGATAGGCTTTCTAAATTTTAACCCCTTGTCCATTAAATTATTTGTGAATCTTCTATATGATTGCTACCTTGCTATGTGCAAGGAAAGGGACTGTAGGTCTCCCTATGGTCTGAATAGAAGTAATGATAGAGAATGAATGAGAAGATTGAAATTATAGGAGCTTAAACATCCTTTTGGAGAACACTGTTCATCCCACTAGAGGTATCTAATACTTCTTCATTTTGGTTAGGACAGAGTAATTTTAGCTAGTATTTTACAAATTCAACTTTATTATTATTTTCCTATTCTTGGAATTTTTAAATTTTTATAATTTCCATTAAGATTTTATTGCAACTTTCATTTGTAACTATTATGTTTATAATATTTAACTCATTACACTATATACCGTAAAAATTGTCAATACTTGCAAAGTCTTTTCTATCAATTTCTGAACTAGAAATTTATGACTTTAAGCCAGGCATGGTGGCAAATACCTGTAAGTTTAAAATGTTTTAGTAAGTAGGAAGGAAAGGGGACTTCTTCCTTATAGCAGTGAGTCTTTGATATCTTTAGATTATTTCAGAAAAATTTTTTAAATATACTATCATTACAACCATTATGATGAAAATAATTTTCAATCTCCCCATAGGAAATATTCACTAATACCTTGATCATATTATAGTACTCAATTTTTTTTTTTTTTTATATTGTGGCTCTGTTTTCATGTTTTCTTCTAGAAATGCTGTGTTTGTAAGAAAAATGGTGCTTCAATTGGATGTGTTGCACCTCGATGTAAAAGAAGTTATCATTTCCCATGTGGACTTCAGAGAGAATGTATTTTCCAGTTTACTGGCAACTTTGCGTGAGTTACTTAACTGTTAAACATGAAATGTGAATGTTAAAGAATAGTTGAAAATGAATATCACAATATAATTCCCTTAAAATTACAAAGTAATTTTACATGTACATACTGTACATACTGAGTTTATATGTACATGCTGTATATGTTTGGGTGTGTATGAAAGATATTTATAAGCTATATCACCCTCTTATAGCATTATTTTTGTCTGCTGAGTCTTGAAAATAGCAGTGTTTAGAATGGGCCTGATGATTAATAGTCACCTGCAACTTTCAACTCTAGGAAATAATATTGAACTTCAGATTTATTTATATTCAGTAAAAATTTCTACCTTACATTTTTCTAGATTTTGATGTCACTGTTTAGAATTAGTAGTCCAACTTTCTTTCACAGGGCCATATATATTTCTCAAGAAGTAAATTGAAGGGCTGGGACTATAGCTCATTGGTAGAGTGCTTGCCTAGCACATGTGAGGCCCTGGGTTTGATTCTCAGCACCACATAAAAGTAAATAAATGGAATAAAGGTGGTGTAGAAGATACTTCTTTTAAAAAGAAGAAGTAATAAATTGAAGGCATATAAATTTTATTGAGTCCAAAATAATAAATATTGTGCCCTGGGATGCCCCTGAAAATATTTGCTTCCTGAATAACTTCAAATGTTAATGTTTTATAAATTTTGGAATTAGGTATTTCTTTTTAAGTCTTCATATTTTGACCTATGTAATGGCTGTTACTATGTAAGAAAACAACAGTTTAGAAAATACAAGTGGAAATAAAGTAGATTAGTAATAGGTTATTATTATTTACATAATTCATATGATTAAAATATTTTAAGTGTAAGTTCCTGCCTCCTTTAATTGTATACAGTGTTGGGTTTAACAATATGTATACTTATTTGTTGAGACAAAAGTATACGTAATTTATATGTAATATTACATAGGATTCTCAGTATAACATTAGTTTTACTGAAATTTTGTATGAATCACCACCAAAATTTTTGTTTTGAAAGGTCATAGAGACAAATTTTATACTGCAAGGCTCTAGTCTGTTGCAGATTATTTATGAGAGAGATGCAAGCAAATTTTCTCTTAAATTGCTGGGTCTTAAAATTCATGAGATATTATTCTTAAATATTTACATTTTAGGTCATTTTGTTGGAAACATCGACCTGTTCAAATAATTGCATCCAATAATTACAGAGATTCCTTACCATGCACCATTTGTTTGGAATATATTGAGCCTGTTCCTACTTATAACATACTACGAAGTCCATGTTGTAAGAATGCTTGGTTTCACAGAGACTGTTTACAGGTAAGATATGTTGTATAAGCTTTCTCTGAATGATATAAAATTTTATTGTTTGCTGATTTGAATTTTAAATTAGAATTGGAACGTGCAGATGTTTGGGATTGAACTCAATGCTTTGTGGATGTTGGGCAAATACACTTCTACTGCTGAGCCACATAACCATCCCTACTTGGTACTTCTTAAAGTAACTAAAGCATTCAATTTCTAGCATATTATTCATATGAAATTTTTCCTATTTATGGGTACAGTGAGCATTTAATAAATACTTTAGATGCCACCTTTTAATATATTTTTGCTTATAAAATTTTGTTTTTACCTAAGGAGTTTGTATTTCACAGTGAATAAAACACAAATTTTAATTCCTAAGTTCCATTTAAATGTTCAAGCTAGAAAACCAGGAATTGGCTACTAGTAAGTAATACTGAGGACTTAAATTTTTTTTTTAACTATAATAAACTCTTTATCATAACTCCTTGACAGGAAAGTGATTGCTGTTGGTGAATTGAAAATATTGGTTCTTCTAAAGTCAGTTTGTACATCAAACACATTGACTATTTTTCAAATAAACAGTATTATAAAACACTGGACATTGGAGCTAGGGATGTAGCTCAGTGGTACAGCACTTGCCTAGCATGCACGAGGTTCCTTGTCCAGCACTGCAAACACCCACACACATACAACATTAAACATAATTTACTATTTCTTTGTTTAGGAAAACTCAAGAATATTTTAATAAGATCCCAACTATTAATAATATTAAATATGTAGTATACATGTGTGAAAGTTCTACCTGTTAGACATAATGCAATGCCAAATAACAAAGGATTTACTTAAGTTTAATCCTTTTTTTTTTTTTTTTGGTAGTACTTGGGGTTGAAACTAGGACATGCTAGGCAGTCCGCCTCCCAAGTAGCTAAGATAGGTATGTACCATCCCACCCAGCTAGGTCTGGTTTAACTTTTTTTTTTCCTTAAAATTAGGATATATAAATTTATTTATATTTCAATGAAATCTTAAAAGTCCTAACATAGTCAAAGGACTTTAGTAGATCTTGGATGGCTATTTTCTATTTCGTACTTTTTACTTTTTTGTATGGTCCTTGAACTTTTATACTTAAGACCATCAAGGAAAATAAGAGCCAGGTACAGTGGTACATGCCTATAATCCCAGCGGCTCTGGTGGCTGAGGCAGAAGGATTGCGAATTCAAAGCCAGCCTCAGTAACCATGAGGCACTAAACAATTCAGTGAGAATCCTGTCTCTAAATAAAATATAAAATAGGGTTGGGGATGTGCTCAGTGGTTGAGCTCCCCCCTGCAAAAAAAAAAAAAAGTTGCATCAGAGCCTATTTTATTGGGGAAATATTAGAAATTCTGGTAATTGTTGCAAAAAGTGTGCATAAAAGCATCCCAGGGACTGCAGTTAATAAACAACATCATAAAGTATTATCCTTAGCTATTGAGGAAGAGGTTCACATGTAAGAATTTTTAAAAGGTAATTTTTCCTAATTTAACAGTTTATATTTGAATAAATGTAATTGCCAACAAATGTGTCTTGTTAATTTTCTGTTATTATTCAAAACAAATAAGATTTGCCTCACTTATGTGTTAATAATGAAGCAGAGAGAGGGTCTACGACTTGACCTGGTATTTGTAGGGGTCTTGTGAAACTGAAAATACTGAGTTTTAATTGTCATTGAAAAGTAGAAATACTATTCCTAACAAAAAAGTAGAGCTATTTTATGCAAATTAATTTATAATCACAGCCTCACAGACACTTGTCTGTGATATAAATATCAATAAGCCATTGTTACTTGATTTGCGCATACTAAGGACTAATTCTAGAGTCACTTTCTCTAAAAGACCTCCAGTGGCTTTTTCGTTTTGGTGCCAGAATCTCAAATGAAATATAGTATGTACTCTACCCAGCCTAGATAGCTGTATGTTGTTAAACAAATATCATTATTTGAAACCACTAACAAGTGCTATACGTAGGAATTTTGTGAGAAGAGATTAAAGGTTAGAATCAAAGGAATTGGTAAGAACTCACACTCCCCCCCCCCCCCCCCCCCC
>NW_025999900.1:28314580-28323804 GCF_001458135.2 Marmota marmota marmota | reverse complement strand
CCCCCCCCGCCTTATATATATAGCCTTCTAGTAGCGAGGAATTGTCACTATTCTTGATTAGTTTGGATATCTCTGTCATCGAATTGGTGTTTTCCATGTGTCCTATACTGTTTTTTTTTCCCCTCCCTTCCAAATACTTTCTTATAAAATATCTTATATTTAGTAAGATCTCAGCATGTATCTGCAATTGCTTAAAGCTCCTTTAGGTTCATAGATTTTGGTAACTTGTTGCTTCTCTCTCATGTGTTCAATGTTGAGTGTACCATTTATTAGTTCTCTGAACCTGAGCTCCTCTTTACTTACTTTTTTCCTTCACACTAACTGTTCTGCTTCTGGTTTATATTTACCCATCTGGCTTCATTACTTAGTTCAGCTTCAACAGAATGTAATCCCTAAATATATTATTAATTGTAGTTTCCTAATTACTTGTTCTCTGTCTTTTCACAGAGGCTTGATATATGCCATTCCCTATCCTTGGACTATCTATTATCCTATTTTCCTAGTAAACCTCTATTCTTCAAAACAGCTGTGGCCTCACTATCCCTGTAATACTTTTGTCATTGTAGACTAGGTACTTTTTCATTTTTCTGTCCATGAAGTTTTTAAGAAATCAGCACTTGTACACAATATTATGGTTGTATACCTGTATTGTGTACTTGCTAAAACTCCTTGAAGTTTAGTCATTTTATGTCTCTATTTTTGATTCACAACATAGTATTTTCATCTATAAAGTATGAGTTAACATTTTTGTTTTTAATGAATGTGTGTGACTGGTTTTTTATTAGGGACTGACTACTCTTCCTAGTAGGCTTATAGCTTCCAGTTTCCTTCTGAATATACCACGTGACTTCTTTATTTGTGTTTGCTATAGCATTGGTAACAGGTTTTATACTTTCCCCATTTGGGGAAGAAAATTCAAGAGGTATAAGTGAAAAACAGAATCAGTAATGATTTATGAATAACATGTAATTAAACATTCTTTCTGGATGAAGTAGCTAAAGATTTTCACTGGTTTTCCCACAGTGTGGAGGACAACACAGTATTTAGGAACTGAAAATGCATTAGGCTACAAAAATTGAGAAAAATATTGGTGATGAATATAAAGCTGAACCATCTATTCGTTAGACCTGGGAATCGGGGACTCTCCAAATTTTAGCAGTGGGATAGCTTAGTTTATAAGTTTTGAGAACCACTAGTTATAGAAAATGTTTTCATAACATATAAAATGAAAAACAGCACATGTTCTATTATGTTCATAAACTGGTAACAGGCTTAAATTGTTAAAAATAGATTTTCCATTTTCCACTATAGGTTCAAGCAATAAATGCAGGAGTGTTTTTCTTCAGGTGTACAATATGCAGTAATACTGACACCTTTCAGAAAGAGATGTTAAGAATGGGAATTCACATTCCTGAAAAGTAAGTAATAGTTAGTCTTTTGACCAAAAAAAAAAGTTATTTTAAATGTTTTAACTTTAGGATTTAATAACATTAGATATAATCATTTATGTTTGACTAAGTGATCATGGACAGGTAGCCATTTCCAATGGCAAGATATAAAGCTTACTTCTCCTCAGATTGCTGAGGGACTTTGACATAAATGTGTCATTTACTAATTTTTAGTCTCATTTTAGTAAGTATTCCAACTGTCCAATTGATCAATTTATACACAAATCATCTTTGAAACAGTATTTATAAATTATCTAAGAGAATCAAAATGGTTTTAAAATGAGTGAGAAGAATTTTCTTAATGCTTAAAGATGAATCCAGAAGTAATTATAGTAAACCTGAAACTAAAATTTGGAAGTGAAATATTAGAAAAATGTAAGTTTTAGAAAATTTCTGCTTGATTTTTCACTTAAATGTTTGAAAATTTACTGTGAGATTAATTATAGGTTAAATGACATGATGGATTTATATATTGAAAAAAGGATATCCTAAAAACGACAGGTTTTTATCCTTGTTACTAAGTATGAGAAAGGTTTTTAGATTTATTACCAATCCTTTTATATAACATTTAGGTCAAAGTATATTTTATATCTTGCTTCATTTATAGGGATGCATCTTGGGAATTAGAGGAAAATGCTTATCAAGACCTTCTGCAGCACTATGAGCACTGTGATGTTCGAAGATGTCGTTGCAAAGAAGGGCGAGACTATAATGCACCTGATAGGTATTTCTGGAAATTGAATTGTGCTTAATGGTTCCTTTAAACCTTTAGCTGAGAAAGCTAGTGAAACAGTTTTGCTCTTTTAGGGAGTTTGATGTTTTAACTTGAGATAAAGTATATTTACATCTGTGTATGGAGGAATTTTTTTAGTACAGCTAACCTGTTTCTCTGGTATATTTTCATGAAGGTCCTTTTCCTAGATAAACAACATCCCATACAGTAGATATTAGCCATATGTGGCTATTGAGCCTTTGAAATATTGCTGTTCTAAATTGAGAGGATGCTTTAAGTTTAAAATACACTCTAAAGATTTAGTTCACTAGGACTGCCATAACAAAAGACCACAGACTGACAGATGACTTAAACAACAGATATTTGTTTTCTCAAAATTTTGAAAGTTAGAAGTACAAGATCAAGGTGATTACAGGTTTGGGCTTCTTCAGAGGCCATGGCTTACAAATGACTTTCCTCTAGCTGTGTCCTCTCATGGTTATCTCTCTGTTGGCTATGTCCTAATCATTTTTTTATGATGGCATTTGTCATATTGTTTTAGGACTTAACTATAGACTTCATTTTACTCTGATTACCTCTTTATAGCCCTTTTCTTCAAATATAATCATATTCTGAGGTAGTAAGCGTTAAAACTTACCTGAACATATGAATTTTAGGGGATTGGCACAAATCAACCTATAATCATATGAACAGAAAAACTTAAAATTATCTTTAAGTTTGTATTGATTAATATGTTAAAGAAAATGATAGTATTTTGCAAATAAAACATCTGAAGTAATTTTACCTATTTTGTATTACATTTTTAAATGAGGCTACTAGAAAATTATTGTGCTTCTGTTGAACAGTAGTACTCTAGAGGGTAATTTAGATAGTTTAATCTGTTTCTTTTGGGTCATTATAAAATGGGTTTGGCATTTGAAATTTATTGATTACTCTTTTGTAATGTCAATACATATCTGCTTTTATTTTTAGCAATCATTTTGTGTCTTGTGTATTTCACTAGAGATCAAGAGTCTCTTTATTTAAGATGAGGATAAACGTCAACAAATCGAGTTTTATTGAAATTTATGTAGGAAATTTTAGTACATTATTATTCCTGTTACATAGTCTTCCTTAACATAGTCAACTTAGAGTGTAGAGTAGAATATTAGGAGCCTTATTTCTCATGGAAAGTGATTTGGCTGGATCAGCTACTATTTATTTGTGAAGAATTAGCTGAGGTCTGACCAACATTGGAAAGTTTACCCTAAGCAATTCTTCCTACTCCTGATTCCACATTCAAGGCTACAGATTTCCTTTATTGTGCTTGGTACAATATGTTTTCTGCATGTCATTTTCTGCATGTAGCTATAAAGCACAATCCTTTTTCTTTTCAGCAGCATCTTTTTGAGATTGTTATCACATATTGCTTTTTCTCCTTGGACACAGATATCTGCTGACTGAACTCTTGCATTGTAAACTTAATCCCTCTTATCCCAGTGAGAGGAAAGCAGTATTGATGAAAAAGCAGCATGGTATAATAGATAAGAATATGGGTCTGAAGCCAGGTAAACTGGGTTGGAAACCTGACTGAGGCTTAACCAGTGTGACCTTGATTGGGCAAGTTATTTCTCCCTCTATGCTTAAATTTCCTCTTCTTGACAATGAAGGTAGCAATAGTTTGCCTTTAAAATTGTATTAAGCTCTTCATATAAAGAGTAAGAAGTTGACCTGTTGAATGAAATATGTATTCATGTTAGTTGTCATCTTCCTTCTCATCAGTGAGCAGACCTATTTGAGGAAGAAGGAGAGACACATGCATACACACCTGCACACCAACCCACAGAGGGGGATGCTATGACCAAACCTACAGCAGAAGTGGGAGTATATTTAGCTACCCATCTTGCCACCCACATTTACACACACTCAAGAAGCTTATATCTGTTTTTGTACACTATTATCCATACAAAGAGGAGGGAGCCTCACACCACAATTCACACCCATACCGACAAGTAAATATGAATATGAACTGCCACATGTCACATGGCATAGTGGGGAAACATGGAGTGGTAGGGAGAAGATGAGAGAGAATATGAATATAAAGCCAGGTAGAAAGTCTGAACCCTGTTGTGCTCCATAAGACCTGAAGTATCTGAGCAAGTTTTAGGAGATATTTACCTTGAAATGTACTGAATGTTTTTTCCTTATCAGACATACTGATACAGTAATCTTCTTGTGAACAAAGTCATCAAATATAAGAGGAAATGCTTTTTTTCCTCAGTCATACAGCCTTTCTAATGTTTCTATTCTTTGTGCATGTGCCTGTATGTATATATGTTCATACTAGCCTAGGGTTTTAAGTTAGGGGGATATTTAGAGAAGGTGATTACAAACATAATAAATGAAATTTTTAAATATATTTTAGAAAAAAGTAATATAGTATCAAAGCAAGATAATCTGTTTTTCCCTCTTTCATAAAAGGGTTAGTATTTGTATGGCAGAGGGCAGACCTGCTGGTGGTTGGAACTAGATTAAGATAATATCAAAACATATGCATCTGCTTTTCTTTATGTCCTCAGCAAATGGGAAATAAAACGCTGTCAGTGTTGTGGTTCTAGTGGAACACATTTAGCCTGTTCCTCACTACGATCATGGGAACAAAATTGGGAGTGTTTGGAATGTAGAAGTATTATCTACAATTCAGGTAATAGTTTGTAATTTTGAATAAAAATGTTTAAATGCATGTTATTAGAAATTTTTCACCTATATTTCTTTTAAGCTAACATTGGAATTTAAATCTGTAGATTTCCAAAAAGCAAAAAAACATGCATTATCCAACTCTAATAATGTGGCAATTACTGATTGTTTGTTGGAAGAGTCATCACCTAAGTTACCCAGACAGTCACCTGGAGCTCAGCGTAAAGACCTGCTGAGGTGTGTATTTTGAATTTGAGAAAAATATAAAAATCTTTTTGGAAAAAGAAATTAAAGGAAGTGCATATACACTTAGGATGTTAGCTGATCATATGATAGTCTAGAAGAGTATTTTTCAAACTGCAGAACCCAATATTTGATCAAGAAATACATACAGCCATCATCTTAAAAGAAAAAAAACGAAATGGGATAGGATGGGATGGAATAGAATGCAAAATATGTCGAATTGTATTACATGTAGAAAGAATGTGTATGAAATCATTTATTTATTGTATATTGAATCATATTGTAAAACATTTTTTATTATAGATCATTTTCAAGATAGTTTGAAAAACACTGTTCTGGAAAATGTCCTTAAAATGTTATTTGATTATAAAAATAGGAAGTTAAAATATGAAACATACCATGTAACTCTGTGAAAAGGGTGGAATCTTATTTAACATGAGCTGGCTTATTGGATACTATAATCATTGTTTCCTTAATATATTCATTGTCAATGCTAGAAGTTTAAATGTCAGCTCTTTCCTTTAGAAGGTTTAAGACATACCTATAAGTATTGTATTAATTCCTATGTCCACTAAATGGCAAAAAACTAACTTTAAAGTCATAAACATTTAAACAAGAATGGAATTACAAATTTATATTGCATCAGATATTTGTTCAATCGTAGTAATGATTTATGTTAACTTGGCAAAAGTTTTTAGAGCTTTGGTTTACCCAACAGGAAGAAAGTAGAAAAATAACATTTGTAGCTAAGCTTGATGGAAATATTTGATAATTCAATTTGCCAGATGGATAAAATATTAGGGATTTGTCAAACTGAGGAATTACTGTTTTAAAAATTCCACTTTTGTTATTGCAACTGTAACAGCTATCTCATTTGTTATATTTTTCATATAAAAAGATGTTCACGTTATTTTTAAATAATTTTAATATCTGGTTTCCAAATATGTTACAACAGGGAAGCTTGACTCCTTGCTCCTGCTTTCACTTGCAGTCGTATTCTAGAAGAATAGCATCAACATTATCACTGATCCAGGTGGGAGCAAGGAATCAAACTACTATAAGAAGGTGTAATTTTGATTTTTCTTCAACTTGGACTAATGAGTAGTGGATTCTTTGGGGGTGAAAAAAGTGAAAAAGCAATGCCTGGACCACAATGGCACATTAAATTGTCTTGGTATGGGAAAAATTTATACTTAGATATAGAAAAGTGACTTTTGGGCATAGAATACATTAATTCCAATTACAAGTGGAGCAACTGAGGCAAAGAATGGTTAAACTGGTTTATATAATTCACCTGGATTGTTAAAATAGTAGAGATTATGATTGTGTAGATGTGCTATGGGACTCAATAATTTGCATTTCTAACAAGTTCCCAGGTGATGCTACTGGTCAAGGACCACACTTTGAGAATGACTGGTCTAGACTAAAAGGTACCATTTAATGGATTGTGAATTCTGTAATATTAGCTCTATTATTGATTATAACTTTATGGTTTAAAATACATTGTGTAATCTCTCAAAGCCATAGTTTTCTCATACATATGCAGAGCTTACATTTTCTTTTTTTTAAGATATAGCAAGTATGAAACAAGGTACAGTTAAATTGCTTTAGCCATTACCCAGGAAGTAAGAGTTGAGCTCTAAAACCTGAATCTGCTGGATTGGTCAAATTTGAGATAATGATCTAACAACATTCTTATAAATGATTTTAATTTAGTTGAAGATGGGGGTGAGGAATCAATAATTTAAAACCTAAGATTATCAAATAACTGTTTTTGGTTCTAGTAGCAGCCATTATTTTGGTTTTGGGTCACATTCAGTAAAGAATTTCCATTTAAAATTGTTCTTTTGTTTTATTGTCAATATAACTCCTGTTTCACATAAAACACTTTGAAATACTTACCTCTTTGTTTAAATTCATGTTTTTATAGGCAAGGCAGCAAGTTTAGAAGAGATATTTCGACTATTCTGATAGAGTTAGGATTCCAAATTAAAAAAAAACCTAAAAGATTATTTATCAACAAAGCCAATATATGGAATAGTGCCTTAGATGTATTCAGGAATCAAAAGTTTAATCCTTCATACGCAATTGAAATAATGTATGTTAATGAAAATGATAAGTTTGCAAGAGAGCTTCCTGGATCAAAGCAGGAATTTCTGAGTCTTTTGATGCAACATCTTGAGAACTCATCATTGTTTGAAGGGTCCTTATCAAAGAACTTGTCTCTAAATTCTCAAGGTAATTATTTTATTTATTCTTATACATATTTTATATAGCAGATATAAGAAGTGAAATGTTAGTTAGAATTAATATTCATTAATTGTGATCTGACTATAATTTAAAATAATAAACTACCAATATGATCACAGGAAAGGGATAAGATACGTGTTGTTGGGGCTAGGGATACACAGCTCAATGATTGAGCACTTGTCTAGCAAGCACAAGACCCTGGGTTTGATTCCCAGGACCCCAAGTAAAAGAGAAGTTAAGTCTTATGAAGAAACATGATTTAAGAATATCTATGCTTTTAGCAATATCCTTAAAATCAATTTATAAATGAGTATAAGTTTGAATACATTCACTTGAATTTCATTGAATATAGTAGTCAGATGGAATATATGATTATTTGAACTCTTCTTATTTATATATTTATAATTTGCACTTGGCGTATTTCTTTACAGCATAGAATTTGTATTTAAATGCTTTTCTGGACCACATATTATGTTTTTTGATGTGCTTTTTGTTTCCAAGAATTTTCTTTTTACACAATTATGTGTATATTTTTCTTTTTGGTGAGAACTTACTACAATAGGAAATTTAAAAACAATGAGAAGAGTTGTTCCCTTCCATTTGAATTTCTTCCTGTAGAATAGACAAACTCTAGATAGGGCAGAGGGGTGGGAAGGGAAGGGAGGAGGGCGGGGGTTAGAAATGATGGTGGAATGTAATGAACATCATTATCCAAAGTACATGTATTAATACATGAATTGATGTGAATATACTTTATATATAACCAGAGATATGAAAAATTGTGCTCTATATGTGTAATATGTTACATATGTGTAATATGTTATGCATTCCGCTGTCATATATTTTAAAAAAACAATAAAAAAAGAATTTCCTTCTGTATTTTCCATAGAACTTCATCATTGCCACAAACATTTTTACAATAGTTTGTATAGAGAGTTTAATTCCCCATTAGGGTGGGTTGGGGAGACTCTCAAATAATCAGTAATGTAAATTCAAACTTTGTTACATGGAGAATGCATGAATTTAAGTCACAGAATCTGGATTCGAGTTGGTACACATCCACAAGTCGTGGTGATATACTCCTGTAATCCCACCTACCTTGGAAGCCGTGGCAGGAGGATCTGAGATCAAGGCCAGCCAGGGCAACTTAGTGACCATGTCTAAAAATTCAAAAATAAATATAAAGGGCTGAGGATGTAGTTCACTGGTACAACACCAACAATTTTGAAAACCTTTAAAGCTGTAAGGGTATGGTAAAGTAGCATATACTATTGGGAATAAAAAGTCTGTATGTTTTTGGCAGATAATTTAATGACATACATTAAGAACTTAAAAATATTCATGTCCTTTGACCCAGTAATACCAGATGTTAGAATTTATCCTAATCAAATAAATACATAAATATATGTAAATAGATGTTATTTATGACATTATGTTTTATATAATAAAAAATGTCACTCAACCAGAACAGCCATAATAGGGAAATGGCTTGCCTTGTAGTACATCTCTAAGTTAGCCTTAATGCATCCAATTAAAATTGAGTAATTTTGAATAGCATAAGGAAAATCATATAAAATAGTAAGGGGAAAAAAGCAGAATTCAAATTGTTTATGTATAGGTTTATATGCAGATAAAAACTACACAAAAGAATGTACTGTGATTATTATGGTGGGATTATAAGTATTTTAGTTTTTTAGAAGACTTTCTCTATTTGTCTTTTTCCCCCCCTATGATAGACTATTACTTTATATTCAGATTTATTTATTTTATTTTTTTTTTTTACATATTTTAGTAAGGCCTGTGTACCAGGTTGCTTCTAATGATTACTATTTTACATTTGTCTAATGTTTAGATTTGGGGATTATTTTTAATTT
>NW_025999900.1:28248771-28313979 GCF_001458135.2 Marmota marmota marmota | reverse complement strand
ATATTTTTTTTTTTTTTCTTTTCATTTAAAATGATGGTTATAATAATAAATAAGTATGTTCAATGAATTTTCATCTGTATTTACAGCTCTGAAAGAGAATCTTTACTATGAAGCTGGAAAAATGCTTGCCATTTCTTTGGTTCATGGTGGTCCTTCACCTGGTTTCTTTTCTAAAACCCTGTTTAACTGCCTTGTTTATGGACCAGAAAATACCCAACCAATTTTAGATGATGTTTCAGACTTTGATGTAGCACAAATTATAGTAAGGGTAAGAAATGTACCTGTTTATTAAAATGTAGATTTTATTCTATTTTAATATATTTTAATATGAATGAATGGCTTGCAATAGTACTCTATTGGAGTAGTTACATGTTGTCAACATACAATATTGCGTTTACCAGCAGAGTTCACAAAACCAGTGATAAATGTAAAATTCAGATAGCTGGAGGTGAAACTGTCAAGTTTAATATTCATAAAACTAGTTGGATAATGTGTCTTAGATTTGTGGTCAAAATGACTAGATGGATCGGTCCAGGGTAGAGCTAATATGTGGCAGGTTCCTAATTTGCTTGCTAAAGAACAGATGAAAGCGCACCATCTTGGAGGCAAGTAGTTTTGAGGAAAGGAAAGATTTGTGTCTCCAGTGGGAATGTTTACCCTTCTTTCTATGGGGAAGTAATAGAAGGAGAGAAAGTAAGTCATAGAAGGAAAGAAAGACCAGGATTAATTTCTTCCACATGGAACAAGTAGGGGGGTGGTCTCAATGCTTCCCACCATTCATTGTGCACTTTACTACACTCAACATATGTATAAACTCATTTATCATAATGCCCTATAAGTGAGATTTTGGTTTGAGTATTAGGCCATTTAACTACTGTATGACCTGGGCATGTTAATCTTGTAAAGTCTTGATTTCTAAACCACAAAGTAAGTACTATGGAAGTATGAGTTGCTATCTGTTGAGGTTTAACAGGTCTATTTATTTGACCTAAGACTGTTCATCCTAAAATCATATTTTGAATTGACTCCAACTTCATTTTTCTTTTTGTCTTCTTTCTTTATCAGAAGCAGTTTCTTTAACTTCATTTTCTCTATTTTCTACATATCTTCACTTCTTAAAATCATTCTTCTGTTCCTACCACCAGTCTCCTGAGTTAGCTTATTCATAACTTCTATTCAGTGATCTAAATCCTCAATATTGAACCCTTTCTTTTCTAATTCTTCATCTTTGTTGTTTTTTCTTTTTTTTTTCCTCCACGTGTACAGATTGCAGGATCACATTGGTTATATAGCCACATTTATACATACAGCAATACTAGTCTCTGTTGTTGAGGGTCTCCTTCCATCTTCTTTTTGTGGTACTGTGGATTGAACCCAGGGGTACTGTACCACTAAGCTACACCTCCACTGCTTTTTATTTTTTAATTTAGACAGGGTCTTACTGAAATGCCAAGGCTAGCCCTGAACTTGTGATTCTCCTTCTCAGCCTACCGAATGACTGCAATTATAGGCATTATCTTCCCTGACTTTTACAATCAGTACTTTCTTAAAATTCCTCCCTATTGTTTTCTTTAATTTTGTACTACTTCCTACTCTTGGTTACTACTATCTTCCTTAATGCTTCTTCTCTTACCCCCCCTGACACTTAAGAATTTTTCAGTGTTGTCTTTAACAGTACTCATTCTTATTCTCTGAAGAGTGATTTCTCTCTCATAACCTTTCTGAATGATTCATAGCCTGTATTTTTAATCCCCATATTTTATATGCAGATATGATCTGGGGCTTGCTAGCACACTAGGCCGCATGTTTAACCCATTTTGTCCCATTGCCATAGATATGGCATACCTATAAAACTTAAATACAGTATGTAATAAGAAATATAATTGTAGTAACAAGAATATGATCATAGTATAATGATGTTAATATATAATCTCTAGATTATGATTTCCAACCTATTTTTAGGCACCTATGTCCATTTCATTGAAATGTTCACAGAATTGAAAACTCAGGATTTAATGGGTTAAGACAAAACTAATCCCCCCTCCTAGACTTTTTTAAACAAAGTTTAAACTCACAATAAAGCATTTCATGGCTTTATATACTCTGCTTTCTTCACTTCCTAACATGAAGTGTTTTTTTCCTTCATTTAGTCAGCAAGTACACACAGTCAGCAAGATAACACACAGTGTAGTATGTTATCATTGAAGACAGAATAATGAACCAAGTTTCTGTCTTCTTACAGGAAGGAATACCACCATAATACAAGAAATACCACCATAAAGTAAATATATATTATGAAGATATATATAGCAGAATAAAAGGAGTTGTATAAATAAAAGTTGATGTATATTAAAGTTAGGGTTTAAGCTAAGCTTCTTTAACAAATAAGCCCAAAAAGATGGTGGTCCAAATAAAGGTAGATGTTTATTTCCTTCTTAAATCTTGTCTAGACCATGTCTGCTTATTGGAATAAAACCACACCCCTTTGATATGTATCTGTCTGCTTTCACATTACAGTGGTAGAGTTGAGTATTTTCAACAGACACCATATAGTTCACAAAGCAGAAAATACTGTCTGGCCCTTGACAGACAAGGCCCCTATTTTAAAGTACAGTTTCAGTACTCAAAATCATCTAGGGTAGTATTGGGTTCCTTCTTTTCATTTTGTTTACTTAGAACATTATCTTCATCTTGTTGAAAGTAGCAGAGCGCAGAGAAGTTTGACACATTGTTTTGACTCATATCCCATTAGATAGACCTTACTCATTAGCTCCAGAGAAAGTCTGGCTGGGTGTCCAGCTAAAACTCAGGGATTTGGGGGAATGGAGCAACATATACTAAACTATGAATTTTGACAGAGAATACAGGTAATATTTTGATCAAAGTAATGAGAAAAAAACTTAAAAGAGATTTCAGCAGAGATTTCAAAAGAATGAGGGGAATCATTAATCTCTGGAAGAAGAATGTTTTGGAAAGAAATTTTCTATGAATGGATTATTGATTGCCTCTGTTTTTATCTTTCTCCTACTATATTTTTAAAAATATTTTTATGTTGTTGATAGACCTTTATTTACTTATTTATATGTGGTGCTGAGAATCGAACCCAGTGCCTCACGCATGCTAGGCCAGCACTTTACCTCTGAGTTACAACTCCAACCCTACTGTATCTTTTTTTTTTTTTTTAACAGCTAATCTATCTATATGCAAGTATCTGGCACATAAATAGTTAAGTATTTCTTTGTTTCTTTTTTAACCCTTTATTTTATTTTATTTTTATGTGGTGCTGAGGATCGAACCCAGTGCCTTCACGCATGCTAGACAAGCGCTCTACCACTGAGCCACAACTCCATCCCCAAGTATTTCTTTTTTAATACTGAATTTTTTTTTTGGTAAATTTTATGCATCTTTTAGGTTTCAGCCAACAGTTTTTCTCTTTTGTGAAATTTCCTCACGTCATCTCTTTTGCCCCTCTAGAGCTATAAAATTCTCTATTTCATTGATTTTTATATAAACAATTTCTTGTATTAAACTGGCGTTATACTCTAGATCTTGAAGGCAGAAATATACAATATTTGTTGAACCAGATTTCAAACATTGATTCTAGAAAATATTTTTTAGTATATTCCACTCTACCCTGATGTACTCAAAAATTGAGTATAAAGGGGCTGGGGTTATGGCTCAGTGGTAGAGTACTTGCCTAGCATGGGTGAGGCACTGGGATCAATTCTCAGCACTGCTGAGAAAAAATAAAGTAAAATAAAGGTCCATCAATAACTAATAAAAATATCTTTTTTAAAAAATTGAGTATAAAATAATGTGTCATTTGAAATGTAAGTATCACTCACAATAAATGGGTAAAGTAGGTATATTTTCTCCTTCATTACAGATAAATACTGCAACAAATATGACTGACTTAAACTCAGTAGTAAATGAATGCTACAACTACCTAGAGCTTATTGGATGTCTTAGACTTTTATCAACATTAAGTGATAAGTATATGTTGGTAAAAGACATACTTTTCTACCATGTAATTAAGAGAGTCCAAGCACCCTTTGAAAGGTAAGCAGCTTTTATGTTAAGATTTTCCCAAATTATGTTCAAAGTGGTTCATTATCTTATAATGAGATAAATTTGTTTATTTTCAGAAAAAAAAAGTTATTTTAAAATAATGCCTTAAAATTAACCTCTCAATGATGATCATTATTCTTTGATCATTCTACTTCATTTTTTGGGCAGTGCTGGGGATTGAACCCAGCACCCTGTACATACAGGTGAACACTCTTACCACTGAGCTCTATCCCCCAGCCCTTTTCTGATCAATCTATACAGAATTAATTAAATGTATTATGCTTAGGAGAAGTAACCATTACTTCAATTTATAATTATTTTTCTAAAGAAAATTACTTTGAAAACTTTTACTACATATGCTTACTATTCTGTCTATCTCATTCTTTTAATAAATATTGAGTACCTCAGTCTGCTAGGTAACATAGGTCCTAACCATGTAACAAGGTAGATCTGATTCTTGCTCTTCTTCAGTTTAGAACATTGGTCTTCAAAATTTTGTCCCAATAACCCTAAAAATATGTCTGACAACTTATGTCTCCCCTCACAGTCATTTTTTTTAATAATGAAAATTTTCAAATATATATGGAAGTAGCCTGTGTGATCACCGTCTAATACTAAAAGTTATCTACCTGTGGCTAATCTTGTTCATCAATGTCCTATTCTATATTCTTATTCCTATTATTGACTTCAGTATTATTTTCAGTCAACATACAATATTATTCACCATACACAATATTATCTCAGAAGTGATCATTCATTTTTTAAAAGTTCAGTATCACCTATGGATTTAAATATATGTGATGTGTTTAAAATGATTATTATTTATCTTTACTGAAGTTTTGTATTATCTTATTTTTGACCTTTTTAACTTTTTGTTTCTTTTGATGTGACCCTTAATAGACTTTGATAGCTTTCTTTCTATATTGTGTGATGAAAATATTCAGATTCATTTTGTACATTCTGGCCTAAGGAAGCATTGTTTCTTTTAATGGGAAATGGTATTTCAAAAACCAGTGTGGGGCTGGGGATATAGCTCAGTTGGTAGAGTGCTTGCCTCCCATGCACAAGGGCCTGGGATCAATCCCCAGCACCACAAACACACACAAAAAAAACAATGTGGATGGATGCTAGGGATGCTTATTTTTCCAGGATGGTTACTGTATCTAAGCCTTTTCAGTGGTTTTGTTTTTTGCAGGGTGGGTACAAGGGATTGAACTCTGGGGCACTTGGCCACTGAGCCACATCCCCAGCCCTATTTTGTATTTTATTAGAGACAGGATCTCACTGAGTTGCTTAGGGCCTTGTTAAGTTGCTGAGGCTGGCTTTGGACTTGGGATCCTCCTGCCTCAGCCTCCCAAGCCTCTAGGATTACAGGCATGCATCACCACACCCAGACCCCTTTTCAGTGGTTTTATTGAAGTTGTTTTGCTTTGGTTTGTGAGGGTTTTGTTGTCGTTGTTGTTGCTATACTATTTATTTCCTTTTGTTTTTGCTTTTTGTGGTTGGTTTTGTTTTGTGTTTGTGTTTGTTTTTTGTTTTGCTTGTTTTGAATACTGGGAATGAACCCAGGGGTTCTTTTTTCTCTCATTTACCACTGAGCTACATCACTAGTCCTTTTTTTCTTTTTCTTTTTAAAGACAGGGTCTTGCCAAGTTTCTGAGCCTGGCCTCAAACTTGCAATCCTCCCAATTTGCTGAGATCACAGGCATGCACAATCATGTCTGGCTGGTTTTTTTGTTTTGTTTTTTTGGAGAAGAGTTTGAAAGATAAAAATACATCATGGATTCATACTGATACTTCAAATTCATTATTACATGACTTAAGTTTTTCTATATCCCATGTTAAGAATCCCAATTTTAAGGACACCAGGGAATTAAAGTATAGTTCTTTACTCATTCCTCATTTCCTAAACATTGGTCTCAAAATAACAATACTAACATTTTTACCAATAACATAATATTACTAAAACAAATTTAACTTATTGTCCTTTTGTTTTTTTGTAGAACTGTACAATTTGTTTTTCAGTTATATGGAATAGTTATTCCCTGTGTTGCACTATAAGTTGGATATACTTTTTGTTTTTAATATTTTTGTGATTTTTTTTATGAAATTTTTACTTAATAGTTATATAAAGTATTTGCATGGTTCTGAAGTCAAATAAATAGTAAAAGCATATAAAAATATGCTTTTGTGATGCATTGTGTATTCAAAGAAGTGTAGCTTTCATCCTAAACACATTCACCTTCCATCCCCTTATGAAGTAATCTTTTGGCTTTTTTTTTTTTTTTAATGATTTCTCCTTACATTGTTTGTTTTTCTTTTTAAAAATAGCAGATAATATGTGAGGATATGTATGTATGTGTATTCCTTTTATTAGATAAATAGTAACATGCCATCCACCCTTTCTTCTTCTAATTTTTCACTTGACAGTGTATTTGGAGTTCATTTCTGTGATAGTACATGAATAGACATATTACTCATTCCTTTTTAGGGGTACTCAGAATTCCATTGTTTGAATATATTGTTTTTTCAACCAGTTTGCTGTTGATAGACTTTTGGGATGTTCCCTAGCACTCTTGTACACCATAATAATACCATCATAATCTTAAATGGTTGCAAAAGATGTGATTTTCAATATATTTTTAATATTGCAGCTTAAAATACTACTATCATACAGCAAAATGTTCTCTGGTATGACTTGAATAGTAAAATTTTCTTAGGAACAGAATTATTACTTATAATTATGATTATAAATTATATATAAGTCATATATAAGGTTAGTATATAAAATCCTAGTATATTTTAGATTTGGTTATTATTAGTAAAATTTTATTTGAAGTGCATCTCTTAGTGAGGTATGTGTCCCCCCCCCAGTTCATTTATCTACAAATGGATTTTTCTCTAAATTAGAGTAGAATCATTGTCATTTATTTCTTTTTTTGTTTTGTTTTGTTTTGTTTTTAGAGATATGAGTAGTCTAGATGTCAAGAAAGTCTTCTGTATGTAAGAGTTTTTAAATTAAAACCATAATGATTAGTAGCTGTTTAGGAAAATCAAAATGAAGAGGCAAGAAAAAAGAAGTTGAAAATTAATCCCTCCTTTTATATAAAACATACAAAGTTATATAGCAAAGTATGTTTTGACTTATAAGAAAGTAGCCCCACAGATGTAAGAAAGAACAAAGAAACCAAATGCTAAAGTGCCTTAGCTGTCATGGAAAGAAACAAAAACCCTCCACTTGCCTCAAACTTGTTTTTGGACTTTCTGTGTGGTCCCCAGTCTAAAGAAGAATTAATTAAGAATTAATTTAGGATTCATAATAGCTTGTATAGTGCCAGACATAAGCAAATATATAGCAGCAGTGTAGGGAAATTTCTATAGCTCAAGTCTAATGGGAATGTTTAAAGGTAAAGCAGTCCTCTCAAATTGGGGTTCCCAGTAAAAAATGGCAAAAATTACATCTGGCTGAAAAGCAAGAATTGGGAGAAATAGCACAGTAAAGGATTTGGGCAAGAGAACAAAGTATTTTTGCAATGATTGTAAAGATTTTTTTTTTTTTTTAAGTTGTACCTTCATTTTATTTACTTATTTTTATGTGGTGCTGAGGATCGAACCCAGGGCCTCACACATGCAAGGCGAGCGCTCTGCTGTTGAGCCACAGCCCGAGCCCAAAAAGATTTTTTTAAAAGAATTGGAACAAAATAGAAAATATAAAATTAATCAAATAGTATTTCTGTATTAAAATGTTTGTGGACTTCTGCTTCTGAATAAGATGTAGACATCTTTCTATTTCTCCTGATATCTACTGTTCAAAAACTCCAAATGTTATATTAAAACAAGCAAAAGAAAACTTTGAAAGGTGGAGAGCGAACTGTCTGTTTCTACTAGGAAGGACCCAAGGAATGACACAGCAGAGTGAAGGGGAAATCTAAACAATCTATGTGAAGGAAAACTCAAGAAAATTTGTCACCAGCAGATATACCCTTTAGAAAATGGCTATACAAGTTTTTGAAACAAAGCAAGTAATTCAAGATTGAGTCTTGGAACATTCTTTTTAGTGAAAAGAATAAAAACATGTTTTTCCTCCTGTGTTTTCTAAGTCATGTTTGATTATCGAGGAAAGAATTGTAATATTACTTCATGTGGTTCACAGTGTATGTAGAGGAAATATTTAAGACATTAAATCATAAACATGGAAAGGTAAAGGGATTTAAAGGGAGGGAAGTGTTCTGTATTTTACTTGAAATGGTAAAATGTTGATGCTAGCAGATTGTTACATATATATATATATATATATATATATATATATGTATGTATGTATAAATATTTATTTTTAGTTGTATTTGGACACAATACCTTTATTTTATTTATTTATTTTTAATGTGGTGCTGAGGATCAAACCCAGGGCCTCACACGTGCTGGGAAAGTGTTCTACCACTGAGCCACAACCCCAGCCCGATTGTTATATATTTTTTTTAAAACTGTATACAGAGACACTAAAAAGCACTATAAATAAAAAATGGAATTTTTTTTTAAAGCCACAGGAAGATAGGAAAGACCAACAAATGATCATGGAAATGAAAACTTGATGGTTATATTAAATGCCAGGCAGTTGAAGAGAAAGTGTAACTGAAGAGGAATAGGAAGGTTTGATTAGAACAAAGAAAGGAAGATTGAAATAAGAAATCAGTATTAAAGTTAGAGTAAGAGCATCCACTTAACTAAGATAGGGACAGTTTACAGAAAATACTACTTGAAAAATTCCTCAGATTCACAAGGCTTAATGAGCCAAAGTAGCTTACTTTGTGATGGAACAGCAGCATGTGCAAAGACATTTGTAAAAGTGAACATTAATTATATTGAAAGCAGAAACAGCCAAAGTTATAACTTCATGAAAGTAGTCTGCATTATTCAAGGGTCAAGAAAATAAAAGTAGTGTTGTGGTTGTAGTTCAGTGGTATAGCGCTTGCCTCGCACACATGAGGCACTGGGTTCGTCAGCACTGCATATAAGTAAATAAATAAAGGTCCATCAACAACTAAAAATATGTATATATTGAAGAATATTTCTGGACAAAGTTTACTTCTTAAAGGATTAGTAAATTATATACTTCAGGAAGAATGAAATTGTAACCAGAAGTTTAAGATAAACAAAACAGCAATGGACAAAGAAGTGAAAAGGAGTGGGGTTGGGGGCAGAAACTGGGTAAATAAAAACAAGCAACCATTAAAATACTACTACTTTTTTGGCAAGAAAAGTTTCAAATAATTGAAATTTTAGAAAAAGAGTACTATGTAAAATGGTAAGGGAAGTTAGTGGAGTTATTGTTTTAAAGAGCTTGTATTGTTGAGGTAGTACTATGGATGTATTAATTGGCTTTAAACTTTATTAAATCAAGTATAAATATTTTAAGGAAAAGCTCTAAAATTATACAGATAGACTGTATATATCTTCCAAATAGTTTGAAGAGGGGATGGGGCAGGGGAAAAATCAAGAAAACCTATTTAATCTCATAGCTTAGACTTTTGTATTACAAGACTAAGGACCTTAAATTTGTTAAACAACAAAAAAAGATAAAAGACTCTGATCTTTAAAAAATAAATAAATAAAACCTGATCTTAAAAGATCCTCAGTTCTTTTTTTTTTTTAAAGAGAGAGAGAGAGAGAGAGAGAGAGAGAGAGAGAATTTTAATATTTATTTTTTAGGTTTCTTTTTGGCGGACACAACATTTGTTTGTATGTGGTGCTGAGGATCGAACCCGGGCCGCACGCATGCCAGGCGAGCGTGCTACCGCTTGAGCCACATCCCCAGCCCGATCCTCAGTTCTTTAGAAAGATTAAACAGTCTTGAATCTGTTTGCACCTAACTATGTAGTTCCAGAATATGTAACACTAAACTAATAAGATGCAAGAAATTGCTAAATTTATAGGTTCTGTTAAGAAATTTGAAACAGATCTCAAGAGTTTATTTTAAGCATGCAAATAATTACTGAAGTCCTATAATAGCAGTGAATAAAAAATATCAATTCTGAGGAAGATTTACATCAGGAAGCAAGTTAAGTGCAAAATTGAAAAATTCATTGTGTACCATGCTAATAGATTAAAGGAGGAAAAAAAGCTAAGATCCTTTTATAGTCAGAGACACAAGAAAGCATTTGACACATCTAAACATTTATAGTTAGTTTTAAATTAGCAATTTAGGAAGAGTATGAATAATGTTAATCTCATATAATGAGAAATTAAAATGTCTCTGTTGATAAAAGAGTATCTTATACATATTCAGCAAACATCCCTAATGGCAAAATATTTTAGATATATCCTCCCCTTAAGACTAAAACAAGTCTAGGATACACACAACTAGTCCCTTCTTTTAATAACATGTTGGAGGTCTGAGCAGAGTAACAAATTAAACAAACAAATGAATATTATTAAAGTTTAGAAAAAATAAAATCATTACCTTTTTAGGCTATGTAATTATCTGTATAAAACAAGACATTGTATTTAGAGTTAAGCAAGGTTACTGGATATAAATGGTAAGGAGGATTCTAACAGAGAGGTTTTCAAGGGAGAAAGAGTGGTGAATAAAGAAACCGATAAAAATAAACACTGGTTGTACAGAAAATTAATGTCTAATTTGAGGGATTACAATACAAGTAGGAACTAAAATAATTTTTAAATAGCATAAGTAGTATGAGAGTGAGTAGAGTTATAAACATAAGGTTTTTTGTATTCCTCAGGAAGAAAGTAAATATATTGATTCACTTTAGATTTCAAAATGTTTGTTAAAACCTTAAGGGAGCAATAATTTTAAAACTAAGAGTTACTGTGACATTAAAATAGGGTGAATTGGTAGTTTAGAAAATCAGTAAATACAGAAATTGGCAAGGAGTAAAAAAGTATTTATAAAAGATAGTTCAAACTGCCCTAATTAAAGTGGCAGAAATGGTTTCACAAATAAGTGAAAATTACTCTGAAAAAAGCAAGTAACAGAAAAACATTTATTTAGCTTTTGCATTGCTGTGACCACAAAAGACCTAAGAAGGAGGAAAATTTATTTTGACTTACACTTTCAGAGGTTTGTTATCATCTAGTTCCATAGTTTTGGACCCAGTGTGAGGCAGAATATCATTACACAGGGTGTGGAGGAGGAAAGCTGCTTAGGACATGATAGCTCCAAAGCAGAGAAAAGGACAGAATATAAACCACAAGGTACACCCCCAGTCATCAACTTCCTCTGGACACACCCTACTTGTCTATACTTATCACCCAGTTAATCCATTTAAGTGGATTAATCCACCAATTTGGTTATAGTTCTGTTGGGGATGCAAATCAGGTCGAGATGGCGCCTGGCACTTTGCCAGGAGGAGTGGTTTGTGAAGCAACGCCGGGAGCCATTAAGATGATGAGGATTCCTTATTGGCTGACTGCTGTATCTAGATGATGTTAATTAAGTTAAGCTGTGTGTAATTAGTTAAGTAAATATACCTTTGCTGTCTGGCAGAGAAGCGGCTCTAACTCGGGTGCCCTCTACTTTGAGTTCTCACTCAGTTCCCCCTGAGTTCACTTGCAATAAAGTAGTTCCCGCTTCAACCTTCAAGTTGCTTGTCACCTCTCGCTTATTTTGCCCAGCCGGACTACGGCATAGTTCTTACGATTAATCATTTCAACCCTGACCATTTCTGCATTGTCTCACATAAGAGCTTTTGGGGGACAGCACATATCCAAACTATAACACCATATGAGAGCTTTTGTGGAAAGTTCTAAAAGGAGAAATAAACCAATCTAAGCAGATTATTTGAGGAAAAGGTTAGGGAATCCAGAAAGTCAGTCTGATAGACAACACTGGTACCTCTGTTCTTTGCTTATTAATGAGAATGTGCATTTGAATATTCATTTGTTATTTGCATTTCTTCTGATAACTATACATATTTTTCATGCACATTTTCCTATTGGATTATTGATCTTTTAGAAAAATATTTGTATTTTTTGTATATTAGAGAAATTAATATTTTGTCATGTATACTAAAATATTTTCCCACTTTGATGTCTTCTGATTTCTTTGTAGTAATACGTTTTAAATTTTATAACAAATAGCTCTGAAGTATAAAATACTTAGGACATTTACTTCTTTCTCTTAGTAAAATGTTAATTTTGAAACTATAAAGTCAAATAATATAGTCATAGAAAACACTCATTAATGTATTTGCTTGTTATTGACATTAAAGTATCATAGTGTATCCATAAAGTAAGTTTGCTAAAAATGTTTTGATTCCCTAATAAGGTAATACCAAACAATGTTGGCTTGTTATTTTTCCTCTCAAGTTTTAAGCAGGGTCTGAAAACTCTTGGTGTTTTGGAAAAAATTCAGACTTACCCAGAAGCATTTTGTAACATCCTCTGTCATAAACCTGAGACTCTTTCTGCAAAGATCCTTAGAGATCTTTTTACAGTACACACATTACCTGATGTACAAGCTTTGGGGTTTTGGAACAGTTACTTACAGACCGTTGAGGGTATGTGGATATTTTGTTTTTATTTAACTATCTCGGAATGTTTGTCTCGACATTTTATTTCTTACAGAATTTTACCTCTTGATATTCATAAGTCTTATTTCATTTATTTCAAAACAAGTTTATATTACTGTGTTGAAAGTGATAAGAAAAGGCTTACCTCTAGATAATTTGAGGTGAAAGGCATTTTCGCCTATATAACTTTAAAAATATGGATGATGGCCACAGCACATAATAGTCTTAAACAGTCTTAAAACTAATCATTTATTTTATCTTTTTCAATCTGAAGTTCAACTTAATTATAATTTATCCTCTGATCAGGGCTGTGCTGATGATATTTAACACTGAGCTTAGCAATGTAAATCCATTTTATAAAGAAAATTTTATCTTTCAACCAAAGTTCAATTAGCTGTATTTTTGTTTGTTCACCATTTAGTTTTTTCTCTGCAGTTGTTTAAATAGTATGTTAATCAGTGATGATAGAAAAGAAGTCAAATATATCATGAGTAGTTGTATTACTTTATGAATCCTTTGAGATTCATTAATTGAATGTAATATTTGCCTATTCCTACACTTAGTGATTTAATTTGCCTAAGATGAATGTGGGGAGTCTTCAATTTTCTCAGTCTAGTTGAGGAAGAGACTATGATAATATCAATATGTAACTTGGATTTTTTTTTTCTTTCTTTTTTATTGGTAAACTTCAGATGGCAAATCTGCAACAACAATGGAAGACATTCTTATTTTTGCAACTGGTTGCAGTTCCATTCCACCTGCAGGATTTAAACCCACTCCTTCAATTGAGTGTCTTCATATGGATTTTCCTGTTGGAAACAAGTGTAATAACTCTTTAACTCTTCCAATCACCAGTACATATAAAGAGTTTCAAGAAAATATGGACTTCGCCATAAGAAACACTCTAAGACTAGGAAAGGAAGAAAGTTCTCATTACAATGAACATTAAAATGTTTCTTTGAACAAAGAGATGCTTCTTTAAAAGCTGCTATTAAAAACTTTCTTTTGTTTCAAAAATCTATTAATCATCAGTTTTGAACAAACTTGTCACCCTCTTGACCCAATAAAATTTATGATATAAACATAAAGGAATGTTTTGGCCATTTAAACAAAACAGAAGTTTTTTCAATTAAGGCATTCTAGTCAAAATTAGTGATGTTTTTCTGTTTTCTTAATGTACAGGCTTCATAATCTTCAATGTAATTACTTTTAGAATGGTTGTACAAACTTGATTCAGGTATAATAGCATGGCAGGTGCCATTTTCAAATTTTTCTTTATTTTAAAGCATTAAATAGAAGAGCTAATTGATTAAATCCTGCTTAGGAATCAGGCATAGATTCTGGGGTTTATACATTATATTTATGCTTTTCAAAGATGGCACTAAATCCATTGCTAAAATATTTCTAGATCACTGATTTATGTTAAAATTACCCACACTGCAATTAGGTTATTTCTAATAGGAAGTATTATATAAAAAGCAGAATTGCACAAAATTGTCTGGATTCTGGGCATGTTCCAGAGGCTTAAAAACACTTCTGAGGTGGATACAATGTAACTGAAAATACCTAAGAGAATAGTATCTTCTAAGTCTTGGTTTTAATCATAGACCTTTTTAAAAAAAACTGTGGTATTCAGTATGTCTAATCCATAATCACTTTAGGTATCTGAATGATCTCTGTGGATTATAATGTGTTATACATGGGTTTTGACATTATTAAGGTGGTTGTATTATAGGCAAACCAGCTCCATACCATTGTACAATTATCTTCTTTACCCTAGAAAGATATCTTTTTATATAAGCAATGTATAAAGTAAAAAAGAATATAAATAAAGTAAAAAATACAAACAGAATGAAAATCCCACTGTAATCTCACCATACAGATTAGTATTGTTTCTGTATATTCATCTATAAACTCCTGTCTTGTCTATTTTTAACAATAGTAATGCTACTAAAATTAACAAGAAATCATGTAAAAATAATTTGAAGATATATAGTTTCATACTCATGTTCCCATAGTTGTACTCCTACCAAAAAAATTGAGAAATTGGATGTCCTTAATCTATTATCAGATCCCAATCTATTATGAAATATAAACGAGACAAAGCCCTGGTTTTCTGCTAAAGTAAATCATTATATAGTAGGTAAGGCATTATGAGAGGTAAAATGTTTTAACCACAATTTTCTTGCTACATTTAAGTATTAGCTATGATCATAATCTCATCCTCCCCAAGATGAGACTCCCCAATACTCAAATTAATATTTTTTAAAGAAAATTACCAAGATTGACTTATGGTAATACATCTCTTAAAACCAAAGGAAAATGAAAACAATCCTAACGTAATTTCCCTTATTACCTCATATTTTTCAAATTGTACTAACAGACCTAGCAAATTACTTACTTTAATTATTTAACAATATTAATAAACAAGGCATTTCTTTGCCATGTGTTAAATTGTTAGATTATCAAAAGTAATTAAAGGGTCAGTTATTTTAAAAGTTTAATATAAACCTCAAGTTCACCATAGAGCTTTTATTCAAAATGTTTTGATAAATCAGGTATTTTATTTCTTAATGCATCTAGTTTTTATAAAAATTTAAAAGCCATTAAATCAATATAATCCTCCCCCCAAAAAAAAACAATTAGATCTACTTTCTGGTTTGTAGTTTTGATTAATTTCCCCTTGTATACTAATTAAAACCAATACAATATTCGCATGCTTTGTGAAGGTGGGGGTAGGGACTAGGAGCAACATGCTTGGTTAATAATAATTAAAACTGGTATTTCATTTCCTCCTTACACTTAAGTATAGAGAAGGCCTTAGTATAAGATGGTGTAAGTAATAATTCAGAATATTAGCCTCTTAAAGTGAAATGTAAATATATTGTAAAATGTTTTCTGATTTGAAGGATGTCCTGTTATGATTTTTAGGTTAATCTGTACAGTCAAGGCATATCAGAGAAACCTGTTGGTTATTTATTTTCTGCAGTGTTACTTTGTCAAATGGTTTGTGTTATTCTGTTCCTATTCGTTTTACAGCACAATTCTTAACTGATGAGGAATTTTATAAAGGAATTATGCTACAAAGTTTGTATATGTATTTACCGTTTCAATTGTCTAAATGGCGCGTATTATTTTAAGCTTGTTTTCTTTTACTTAATATTGAAGAAAACCATAAATTGACTATTATGCACCTATTATTAATGGTTTTGATTAGTTTTATATTCATTTCTTTAAAACAGTTTTAAAATTGTTTCTAGTATGGGTTCTTTATCTGTCAGTCTTTTATACAATACTAGTCTTGTACTTGGTCATTTTACTCTTTTAGAATTTAAGGTAAGGATTCTTTAAAATACCAAAAAGTTTTAGATTATAATTTTATACTTTGTAATATTTAGTTTCTACATTATGACAATTTTTTTTTTAGTAAAGCAAAAGTCTTCATTTGTTTACTAGCTTGAGAATTTACTTTGACTTCTATTTAAAGCATAATTTTTCCCTAATTATATGGAGAAAGCTATTCAAATCTGCACTCAGTACTAAAATGCTAAGTAAACGGGAAATATGGATAAGTTTTCTCAGTGACTTTGCCTTTAGTATTCAATCATAATAAGAAAATGATCATTGATCATAAAATTTTTCTATTTATAAACATAATTATTGTATATAGTGATTATCATACTCTATTATTACTTTTTCTGTAAGCTGTTAGTTTTTTATGCTTCAAGTAATGCAAAGTTTTGTGCTTAAAGTAATGCAATACAAAACATAAGAAGAACACATGTAATGATGAAGTGGATGTGTATGACTTGTAGTTTAAGGAAATTTGGATTGCCTTGAACAGACCCAGTTTTCAAGTTCTGATTTTGACCCTTTTCAAATTCCCAAACATACTCTAATACCTACTGTATGCCAGGTGTTATGCTAAGTGATCATTTATATGTGAGCCTATTTCTCCCCATCTTAAAAGTGGCCAGATGTAATCAAAAAGCATGACAATGAAGTTTTCTGAATAAATGTGCCACTAAATGTGCTTATATAAACTAAATTAAAGAACTTGATGGGATTTCACAAGGTTAAGATTCTGACAAAACTGAGTAACATCCAAAATCCTGTACTCTCCACATTTGAGAGATCCTATAAGCAGCTGCCAACCAGGAGCCTCTCTATACATGAAATGTTCTGAGGTAGTCTGTGATAACAGAATGCATTTTTATTCTTTGATTCTAATAATACAAAAGAAATACCATAATCTCAGCCCTTCAAGTATTATTCATCTGCTGCTACTGTTCTTCTCTGGGGTATATTTTTCTGTAAATTTATTGCCCACAGGACAGTTTTTTTTTTTTTTCCATACACATAACATACACCTACTAAACATAAATTTACCATTGTCTCAGTATTTTATGTTAGTATGACTCATGTAGTCCTCAAAAGGAGTCTGATGGAACTAAAACTGTTACATGATAGATTTGCATTTGTAAGTGGAGTTGGGTCTATGTTTTATATTCCCTGAAGAATGCAGTATGCAGTAGAACTTACCCATAAGGCAGGAACTGTCATTTGTCTAAAAAAAGACACTAGTTCATTGAAGATTTTTTGAAAATAGTTGTAATACCATTGAAGAAAACACTAGTTTCAAAGTTAAGCTTTTAAGGCATCATCTATTATTTCAGAATTTTATGCAACTTCAAAAGAAACATTCAACAGCTAGCAAAATGTCAGCAATGAACCTTGAACATGAGAAATTGTATATCCATTTTTGACATCCAATAAAAATCTATGGATTATGGAAATTATCAGTCTGTTCTGTTGTGATCGCATGACTTCAAGTATACAAACATCAACAATACCCAACCCTCCCCACAGATACACACCCTACTTCAGTAATGTTTTGTGAATTTGTAATTAAAGACATTTTTGGCACCTTCCTGACTCCAGTATCCATGCAGGAAAAAACACCATAAAACTAGAGCACTGAGAGAGAGATTGAGATGAAAAAATCTACCATATAAGGGCAACGCTCCAAACGTCCTGTGTTTCTAGAAAAGGAAGGGGAATCCGGAGTTTCATGTACTTTAGTTCTGTGATTCTTACAAACCTTGAGTATTGTTACCATTTAAATGTAAGGACCAAAATATCTGTTCCGTATCATTAGCTTCCTAACACAGCAACAAATTCCTACTCTAGGGGATTAAATTCCTACTCTACATTTGAGAGGGTGTAGCTAGAAAGGAAACACCACCCGCAATTCAGACGTTAACTTCAACAGGATCTCCAAACTGTGTCCCAAGAGCCCAGGAGAAGCGGTCGCGCTGGAAGGCGGAGTATGTTCCAAGCCCCGCCCCTCCGACCTCTGCTTCCGGGGCGGAAGGGACCGCCACGTCATCTTCTGGCTCCGCTCGCCAGCCGGGCAGTGGATGGTGGGAGTCAAAATGGCGGCAGCGGTGGTGGCAGCCAGTATTCGGGAGAGACAGACAGGTACAGACTTCTTTTCTTCTCTGTGGGTTTGTGCCTGCGCAGAGACATCCTTTCCATCTGCTTGTCGTCCTCATTTGGTTGTGGTGCGTGTAACTCAAAGACCGATCTCCAGGAGTTTAGTCTCCTAGTGCATCAAGAGCCCCTCCCCTTTGAGTTTTTGGTGAAGAGATGCAGTTCGCTTAAAGACTTGGCCCTCACCTGTGGTACCTGAGAAGGGGCTTCCGGAGTAGGCCGATTACTACAGTCTGCCTTTTACTACCGAGGCTCAGAAGGCTGTCAAGACAATATCTGGCAGCTGGTATTTTCTTTTCCTCTGTTGCCACTTAGGAGATCTCGAGGTTTGTATCTGTGCGTATTGCACGTCTCCCTGTTTTGTTTTTCACTTTAGTTTTAAAGTTTAAAGAACTCCATTTTCCTTCACCTGCACCACAGTTACAAAATTCAGAGATTCTTTTCAGAGTGGCTTTGTGCATCATCTCTCTCAGACCAGCCTTTTAGGGGAACCTAAAGAAAAATGCCTGGTGATACAGATTTCCTTCTTAAGCTTGCTGGAAGGGATAGAAGAATGGCAAAGCAAATTAACTAATGGCTTTCCCATTTCAATTGTTTGACGGATTAGTATTTTAAAACATGATAATTTTATCTTCAGTAGAGCATGTTTAAATAGCTTCCATTTATATAGCGAAATCTGGTAAAGATTCATATTCCCTTGAGTTTTAATGTTTTTCCATGTTAGATAGTTTTAGTGTTTCCTTATTCTTTGTAAACTTTGTGATGACGACTTGGTTTATGCATGTTAGCTCTAAACGAATGTTTATACCTGTTAACCAATGGTCTTGAAGTTTGTGAAGCTATATATTCTGAGGAGTTAATAAAAATAAACCATCTCCTTTTTCCCCTTTCCCATTGATATTTTTCTCCATAGGACTTATGATCTCATATACTGTGTGTCTTATTTGTTTTTACTAGTTTTTGTCCCCCAACTGAAATGAAAGCTACATGAGGACTGGTCATTTTTATTCGATTTGTTTTGTTTAGTGCTAGTACCCGTATAGCTAAGGCAGTGTCAGGTACATGGTGAGCACTCGCTAAACATTGAATGAATGAATAGAAAACATAGATGACATTTATTCAGTGAATGAGTGAAGACAACATTCCAGGTAAGGATGAAGTTACATTAACCAAGTCTAAAAATATGAATAGTATATTTAAAGCCAATAAAGAAAACTAGTTTATTATTTCAATTAAAATGCAGTAATATAAGCCTTGGGGAGTTAAACTCTGGTGATCTTAAAATTACATTCTTATATAACTCTTATATATAAATGTGTTCTGGCCATGTACTTCATTAACAAATCCACTGTGTCAAACTATCTTTGACCAAGTTAGCAAAGAGTCAGTTGGAGAAATTTTCCTAGATTGGGCTGAGAAAGCAAATGTGAGACTGTCTATCTTCTCACACTGGCCTCTTTCAGTTAACTAAGGTCCAACGCTAGAGAACACTAAATGCCTGAGGTCCACATGGCAGCCTGACTATATAGTTCTTCCTAGTTGTCACATATCAAGAATGTGAACAGCTTTTTCTACAAAAAAGGTGTCTTTCTCTAGGACTGTGAGTGCCAGAGTAGTGTTTTTTCTTTATTTCCTGGAGGTGGGAAAAAGAGCTGTGCTAAAGCAATGGGAGAGTTAACCCAGGGACATCTTTTTGCCTCTTGTAATATTTTAATTTTACATGCAAAAGTGTTCTTTTATTTATGTATATTTTTATGTAATACCGTAATATCTCTGAGGCTTTGAGATAGGCATAAATTGTTGGTAATGTGCATTATTAACTGGTCATTAGGTGCTAATAAACATTCTACTAAAAATGTTTGAATAAACCCACTTAAATATTTAAGCACAGTCAGCCCACTGTATCTCTGAGTTATGCATCCACATAGTCAATAAAGTACAAATAAAAAATATTCTAAACAAACGTGTCTGTACTAAACACATGCATTACTCCCTAAATAATACAGTATAATAGCATTTTCATTGTCTTAGATATTATAATATAGCCATGACTTAAAGTATATGGGAAGATTTGCATAGGATATAAGCAAATACTATCCCATTTTATATGAGGGACTTGGCCTCCAAGGATTTGGTATCCATCAATCTCCTGTGGGACAGTTATCAAGGGACAACTGCATGTTATTGAAGTGTAATCTCTTCAGTGATAAAGGTGTTACAGCATTATTCCTACCTCAATATACAAGCATTTAATAGAAGTTTCCTATGAGTAAGTAGGGCATATAAATAGATTTTGGGGTGATTTTAGTATTATGTAGTTCTTTCTGTGGTAGGAGTTCAGAGTGTGAGTATTTCTGTATTATTTAATAAAGTGACTCAAATGCTTTTTAAATTTTTATTTATTTTTGGTACTGGGGATTGAATCCAGGGATGCTTAACCACTGAGCCACATCCATAGCCCTTTTTATTTTTTGAGACAGTCTCACTAAGTTGCTCAAGGCCTCGCTAAATTGCTGAGGCTGGCTTTGAACTTGTGATCCTCCTGCCTCAGCCTCCCAAGCCACTGGGATTACAAGTATCCACCACCATGCTAGTCCCTTTTTAAAATCAAGTAGATTTAATGTTGCCAATCTTTGAAATATTAAATCACCTAATACATTTTCTTGAATATTTGACTATCTCAGTTTCATATAGAAGTATATTAAAAATTTTTCATTTTCCTTAGAAAATATGTTTAAGTCTACATGAAGAGATGAACAGAAAAAAAAAATACAAAATTATACATAGGTCATAACTGCTGTGGTTATTGAAATTGTATATTTTCTTAGCCAGAATTATCAGTTATCTAATACACCCATGGGAAAGTCTCATTTTCCCTCCAACATAGAATTTTAAGCAGCATAACTTTTCAGAAAATCTGATAGGATAAATAGGTTGTAAAAATGTACTCTTGGGTAACCAAAAAATAGATCTGCTGCATATAACCTATAGATAATTTTTTGCCTTTAGAAAGACTGATCTTAATCTATGCTTTCAGCCAGGCAATAAATAGACAACAGCACCAGTTATCTGTTAAGATCATGATTAAAAAATTTGTTTTTAAATCTACATAAAATTCAGTGTGGGATAGTCAGGAGAAATGGAAAAACACTTTTTGCTCAATAGTTTTTACAATTTCATTTGGGACAAATAAATGCCTCTTATAATCAGTTCTGCATTTTGTTTTTAGATAGTTAATAATAATATAGAGAAAATATAAAGTCCTTTAAAAATAGTAATATTTGACAAAACTTTTTATTTTCAGTGGCTTTAAAGCGTATGTTGAATTTTAATGTACCACATGTTAAAAACAGCACAGGAGAACCAGTATGGAAGGTAAGAGCTTTTTTTCTTAACCCTTATTGATGGTAATTGGTTGAAATTTCTTTGTTAATACTGAATTTATAATTTAGTTATAGTTCATGAATATTTTGTTTTTATTTACCGTGGCATCTTCGTATGAATTGTTTTGATAAACATTTTATGGAGTGAGACTGGCAAAAAAAATAGTAATTATCTAGAACATCCTTCTGATTGCTTAGGTGGGTTCTCACTGATAGTTCTGGCTGATGTTTTGTTTCTTAGCTTTGCAAGTCTATACATTGGCTCTTACAAGCTTTCTCAGGATTAGGTAGATTCAGGAGTACTGATCCATTTTAACCAGCTCATTGGAAAGTGGTCTATTTATAAACCACAGTGCCAATTTATTAATTTATGAGCTTTAAAATTGTTCAGTAGACCCAGAAAGCAACCTACAGTCTTCAAAGAGATTAAAATGTCATTGATTAGGTTTAAACTTATTAGTTTATTATCATTTATATTTGTCTCTTGGTAAGAATTAAGAACAAATCAACTTGGTTAGAATTATGGGTGTTATGAATGATCTAATGAGTCTTTATAGGTCCTTTAACTCTCAGTGGGGCTAAAATGATTCATATTGCATTCATAGTTTAAGATTCAGTATCCCCTAATATCGCCCTTATTTTCTTTCTTTGTTTATTGTTTGAGGTGGGGGGGGGGTTTGTTTTGTTTTTTGGTGGACTTTTTCTTATTGCTTCTTACACAATTATATACTTGTTTCTTTATAAGTTCTACATTGAGTCTGTGAGTTAAATAGGTGGAGAAACTTCTTGGGTACCGTTTTGTCAAGATACTTTCCCTACCCATCACTTTTATACCACCAGATAAATAATACAGATATAGTCTCCACCCTCCTTATCTGCAGGGATACGTTCCGAGATGCCCAGTGAATTCCTGAAACTGCAAATAGTACCATACCCTATGTAGTTAGTCCTCTATATCTGTGGGTTCTGTGTACATGGATTCAATTAGATTCTGTCAACCACAAATCCAAAAAAAATTTTTTTGATTTTGTCTATACTAAACATGTACAAACTCTTTTTCATTATTCCCTAAACAAAATAGTATAGCAACTGTTTATGTAGCTTTAAAGTATACAGGAGTGTTGTGTGGATTATATGCAAAACTGTGCCATTTTATGTAGGGTACTTAAGCACCCAAGGATTTTGGTATCCGTAGAGGATCCTGGAATCAATCCCCCAAGGGTACCCAAGAATGACTAGACATATATGTTCTATTCCTATATATACACACATATGGTAAAGTTCAATTTACACATTGGGTGCAGAAAGATTAACAACAATAACTAGTAAAAATAGCAGTTATACCAATCTACTGTAATAACATTTCTAGCACTATTACTGTTTAGTTTTGGGGCTATTATTAAGTAAAATAAGGGTTATTTGAAAACAGGCACTGTGATACTGTGACAAGATTTGATAACCAAGTCAGCTGATAAGTGACTATTAAACAGGTAATATATACCACATGGACGCATTTGGACAAAGGGGTGATTCATGTCTTAGGCAGTATAGAACAGCAGCATTGTGAGAGTTGGGCAGGATACATGAAATGTCATTTTGCTACTTAGAACAGTACACAATTTAAAACTTACATATTGTGGGGGATTTTCCTGGAATTTTCCACTTTTTTGTTTGTTTGGTACCAGGGATTGAACAGGGGCACTTAACCACTGAGCCACATCCCCAGCCCTTTTTGTAAATTTTATTTACAAAATAAACTCTCAGTCATCCTGCCTCAGCTTCCCCAGATGCTGGAATTATAGGTGTGTGCCACCACACCTGGCTCCACTTAATATTTTCTGACCCCATTTGACTGCAGGAAATGAAAACTGCAGAAAGTAAAATTGCAAATAAGGGAAAACTAATGCATATTGAGATTTAAAGAGAAGACTTTTGAGATCCACAACATCCAACCTCTTATAACTATGGCAGAAAGAGTTTGAAATTCTCTAAAGAAAATCCTAGCATTTAAGAAAACTGTTTTTATAATAGCTCATTTCATTCTCAGTAGCAGTTTCTTTCTCTGTGAAGAATTATTAAAGTAGTTGTGGAAAACACCAGTTGAAGTTCTCTTTTATTTGCTCTCACTCTAAAATTAATTTTAAGTTAAAAGACCCAGTTGTAGTTTTTAATCATTCCTCAAAGGTATCAGTTTTAATACTTTTAGAATGGGGAATGCATTTGATAGAGGAAGTCTATCAAGTACTCTTTAGGGACTTAATTTTTTAAGTGAATGCTTTATTTACCTGAGACACCTAAGTTATCAAATTTTCTTTATGACAGTGGGACTTGTTACATATTGGTTTTAAAAGTGGCTAATTTCTACTTTTTGTTTTGTTTTTTGTTTTGGGGGTTTTGTTGGGGTTTTTTATTTTATTTATTACAGAGATCAAAACCAGGGGTGCTATACTACTGAGCTACATTCCCCATCCCTTTTTTATTTTCAAGACAGGGTATTTTTAAGTTGCCCAGGCTGGCTCAGACTTTCAATACTCCTGCCTCAGCCTCCTGATTGGCTGGGATTACAAGCATGTGCCACCTTGGCCACTACATTATCATTTTTAGAAAGTATCTATGTAAACCGGAAAAAAGCAAGCAGAGGAGTGTGCAAGTTTGCTGTATGTTGTAAGTCCTTTATAAAGTTTAAAATAAGATTTCATAGTCTCTTGGAGAGGTTTTTGTTTGGGGGAGGGGGTTAGAAAAAATATAAGAAAATTATATAATTATTGATTTATTTTAGCCTAAGCAGTAATGCTTTTAATATTACTTCATGGGTGGATGTTTTGATAAATAATGTTGGAAAATATTAAATTGAGACAAATATAACATTTACTTCAACATCATCTTAATATTGGTTCCCTATTGATTATTCACTAATAATGATGTTTTTAAAAACATGTTTTTTTTTTTCTTTAAAGGTTCTTGTTTATGACAGATTTGGACAAGATATAATCTCTCCTCTGTTATCTGTGAAGGAATTAAGAGATATGGGAATCACTCTTCATTTGTGAGTTTTATATATTTTCTAATAATAACATTTATTTTCAAATAAATTATCAAATATTTTTTTACCACCTTAAAATCAAATTATTCAGGAACATTGAGAGAGAAAAATAATATTCACTTACAGATTCTGTGTAATATAGGAATAGTCCCCCTATATCTTCTTTTATTCACCTCTCTTTTTCTGAGGTTAAAAAATAATCCTCACTCCAAGGTTATACAGTTTCAGAATTTAAATTTTCTCTTGTGTCCTCCCATAGATTTGGTTGACCATCAGCATGAAGGGAAAGAACTAGTAGTCTGCAGCTCTCTTCCAGTTCTATAAGTGTTCTATTTCTTTAATTTAAATGTACCCTTTTTAAAAAAATTTTTTTAGTTGTCAGTGGACTTTATATGAATTAGTTTATCATTAATATGAACAATTTATTTGACAACCTGAAGTAATGACTGTTAATCATCATAGAAGACTGTGCTGTCTTAACTGTTAAGTTTACTTAATTATATTGCTTCTGATGTGTTTGATAAAAGTAAAACAAATTATGCTACATTAAATACTTGCCCAGTAGAACTTTGGAGACAGGCTGTGTTCCTGAATATATACTGATGCTATTGTATACTGAGGAATCCAGTTTTATTGTGTTCTAACCTATTTGCATTTTGTTCTATTCTTGAAGTTATAACCAATTTTCACTTTATGGTTTTATAATATATTGAAGTATAATCTTAGTGGAAACATGGTTTTAGATTTTCAGTGAGTCCCATGTCAGAATCTGGCTTAATAATTTTAATTTTTTAAATTATATAATGAATGTTTATCTAAAATTAATAGAATATGGTGTTGTATCTTCTCCTTCCTTCCTTCCTTCCTTCCTTCCTTCCTTCCCTCCCTCCTTCCCTCCCTCCCAGTGCTAGGGATCAAATTCAGAACCTTGAGCGTGCTAGGCAAGAACTCTACCATTGATCTGCACTGCCACGCCATATACATCAATTCCAAATATACTTTACACTTTTTTGTATTTCTTTGATTGGGAGTTGTATTATAATTGATGGCTTGCATAATTGGCAGCATTTTCTTAATGTTATACATAATATGTTTTAAAATTGATACCACCTTGGATTTGATGAAATACAGTATTTGACAGGTGTTTTTTTTTCCCCCTTTGATTTTTTATTAGATTTCAAACAAAGTTGCTTTGGTAACATATTAATTCTCATGAACTAAACTGAAGTTTAGCTTGTGTTATCCTTGGAAATGATGGATTATTAATAAGCCTAGTTTCCTATTGATACTTTACTAAGTATTTAACTCCTTTATTTTAATAGTTTAAAAACTCAAATTTAGAAAATATAAGTGATTGTCCCACAATAGAGCAACTACTTAATAGCAGAGCAGTATGGCCAGATTGCTTGTCTCCTAATTCTATGCTATTTGTTTTTTGAATCATAATAGCTCAATAACAGTGCCTAATAGAAGTGAAGCCTAACTAGGTATTTCCTTAAGGGGTGACAAAATAGAGTGAGGCTTAACTAGGTATTTCCTTAAGGGGTGCCAGTTTGAAAGTCTAGGAAGCAGGGAGTTATTGCCATGAGAGCATGGAAAGATTGCATTAACTACCATGGCAAACTCCTGTGAGCCTTGCTTCTAACTATTCTTCCCTGTTTTCTGGAGAATATGACAATAATTTTCCTCTGCAAGCTAGTTTAGATTGCTATGTAGGATACAGTAACCACAAGTTTATTGAGTATGAAATGGTGATTATAGCCTGTTAGATAATTGGGAAGCTGGCATAAAAAGAAAGCAAGCCATCAAATGTTCATTCTCACTATCAGTAGCAGCAGCTAGACTGATGGAAGAAGTTATTAAATGCAGATCCACTAGGGGTATGTGAATTTTCACTCTTCTTGATTAAGGAAAGGTGACTGGAATGGGGTGAATAGTGTAGAAATATAATGTTAGTCATATTTCCTGATATAAGCATGGTAAAAATCTTACAATGAAGAATAAAGAAATTTTATGACTAAGATATTTAAATAAAAATATTCCCCTGATAAAAAAGAGAAAACTCTCTAGTATATAATCTGTGGGCTCCTTAGGTGATCTCTCATGAATTCTTTTATAGCACAGAAAATATGCAAAAGTAAATTGGGGCTGGGGTGTAACTCAGTGGTAAAATGTGTGGTCAGCATGCTTAAGGCCCAGGTTTTGGGCTGGGCTTGTGGCTCAACGGTAGAGTGCTTGCCTAGTACGTGAAAGACCCTGGGTTCAGCACCACATAAAAATAAATAAATAAAGATAGTGTGTCCAACTACAACTAAAAAATATATATATTAAAAATTTTTTTTTAAAAAGGCCCAGGTTTCAGTACCCAGCGCCACATTTTAAAAATAAAAATAAGTTTTAAGGAAACATTCATTTTCATTTTAAAAACAATTGATTTCATGTGTGATTAAATTTTTGCATTGCTTCTAAGAATTCCACCTCCTTTGTTTTCCCTTTTGGGTATAGCTACACTTTTTCTTCCTACTCACAACCTCTGCCTTATATTTCTGTAAAAAATGGGAATAAATTGATTTTGAATGTGCTTTAGTTTTCATTCAAGAAGATTGATAGTACAAAAGAATGTCTGACTATAAGAGATATTAAAAATAATTTGAATGAAATGAAAACTAATGAGAAATTAGACTCTTCCTTATAAATAATGTTAATACTAACTAACTGCCTGGACATTTTTGTTTGTTTCTTAAGAATAAAGTTAGGTTAACTAACTGATTAAGAGCACCAAGAACTTTAAGAGCAATGGTCACTGTCCTTGAGCTGGCGAGCTAATAGTTTGAGAAATAGTGTTCTAAACTATCTTTTTAAATAAATGACGAAGAAATAAGTGAGTTTTATGTTTTTTATGTCTTCTAGGCTTCTGCACTCTGATCGAGATCCTATTCCAGATGTTCCTGCAGTATACTTTGTAATGCCAACTGAAGAAAATATTGATAGAATGTGCCAGGTAATATGCGTTCTTATTTTACCTGACACTTGAATATTGATCCAGACATTATTCAAAAACTGTCTTGGATGTCTAGTGTAGAGAATCAGGTATTTCTTTACCCAGCTTTCCACTTTGATTTTTTTAGGCTGTCTTTGAATTTTAAATAGCTCAAGAGATTTTTTTTTCTTTTTTTGTAAGACTGTAACTGAAGAAACATTCTATCAGTAGAGGCTGAGTCTAGCCTTTAAAAAAAAAAGTCTAAGTATATTACCTTTAAAAATAGAGTTTTGAGCTGGGCATGGTAACATACACCTATAATCCCAAAGCTCAGGAGGCTGAGGCAGGAGGATAGTAAGTTCAAAGCCAGCCTCTACAAAACCAAGGTACTAAGCAACTCAGTGAGACCTTGTCTCTAAATAAAATATAAAATAGGACTGAGGATGTGGCTCTGGTCAAGTGCCCCTGAGTTTAATCCCTGGTACACACACACACACACACACACACACACACACACAAATAGAGTTTTAAGCCAGGCATGGTGGCTCACGTCTATAATACCAATGACTTGAGAGGCTGAGGCAGGAGGATTGCAAGTTTGGGGCCAGCCTCAGGAATTTAGTGAGGCCCTAAACAACTTCATGAGACCCTGTCTCAAAATAAAAAAGTAGAAAGGGCTTAGGATGTGGCTCAATGGTAAAGAGCCCCTGGATTAAATCCCCAGAACAAAAAATAAAAAAGAATTTTGGTTTACTCACATAGTAGGAACATTGAGAATAGGAAATCTAACCTCATGTAGAATTACTGTAATGTAATCAAATACCCCACTCTTTCTATCTCTTTTAGTTTATTGGGGTTTTTTTTTCATCTTGCTTGTTGCTTCATGGATGTAAGGTGGCAGTTGCAGCTGCAGACATCACATCTGTGTTCACAGCAAGAAGAAATGATAAATGAACTGTGCCAACCTGTCTGTTCATTTAGATCAGGAAAGCTAAACCTTCCCAAAACTCCAAAAGGCATATTTAAGTCTGAATGGAATTAGTTTCAAGAGATGCTACGTTAATATTTAGATGAATGTATCGACACCCCAAAGAAAATTTGGATTCTTTTAGCAAGGAAAAGGCAAAAAATAGATATTAGATACTAACAGTGTTTGCCAGAAGTCACAACTTATGTCCGTGTTCTAAACTATTGAATCAATTTGTTATATAAATTTTTAGTGAAGGCACATATTTTTGTGTTTTGTAACTTTATGGATACCCATGATACCCAGCTACCTCTTTTACCCTGTACCAACCCAACTGTGTCATTTTTTAAAGATAAATTACTTCGATCTCTTCATTCTTCCTTTTTTAAATAACAGGGTTTTGTTTTGCTTTGTTTTGTTTTGTTTTTTGGTACCCAGGATTGAACTCATGGGCACTTAACCACTGAGACACACTGAGTTGCTTAGCACATCACTAAGTTGCTGAGGCTGCCTTTGAACTCATGATCCTCCTGCCTCAGCCTTCTTAGCCGCTGGGATTACAGGTGTGCTTCACTGCGCCTGGCAGCTTTATTATAATGCAATTTACATACATGCCATATAATTTGCCCTTTTAAATTGTAAAATTCAGTGGCTTTTAGTATATTCACAGAGTTGTATAAGCCTCACCACAGTCAATTTTTATCACGTCAAAAAGAAACTTTGGGGGCTAGGGTTGTAGCCCAGTGGTAGAGCACTTGCCCAGCACTTATGGGCACTGGGTTCAATCCTCAGCACCACATAAAATAAATAAATAAGATAAAGGTATTGTGTTCATATACAACTAAAAATATTTTACAAAGAAATTACTCTCTTACATCTCTAACCCCAACCTTCATCTGCTCCTGTCCCTAAGCTACATCTGTTTCTATAAATAATGTATATTCTGTCCATTGCATATAAATGGAATCATAATATATGATCTGGCTTCTTTCTCTTAGCTTAATGTTTTCAGGGTTTATCCATATTGTAGCATGTGTCAGTACTTCATTCCTTTTGATGGCCGAATAGTGTTCTATTGTGTGGATATGCCAAATTTTGTTACCTGTTTATTAGTTAATGGGCATTTTAGTTGTTTCCATGTTTTGGCTATTGTAGATAATATACTGTTGTAAACATTTATGCACAAGATTATGTGTGGACATGTTTTCATTTTTCTTGTTTCCATAAACATATGGAAATGAAATTGTTGGTTCAAATGATAATTCTATAGTTAGCTTTGAGAAAATGATGGACTATTTTCCAAAGTGGTAGCACATTTTAAATTATCACTAGCAGCATAAGTATTACAACTTATCCGGATGTTTGCCAACACTTACTGACATTTTTATTGTAATTATCTTTAAAGATCTGAAGAGATGTCTCATTACAGTTGTAATTTACATTCCTGTAATGCGTGATATTAAGCATCTTTTTTTTTTTTTTTAATAGGGTACCAGGGATTGAACCCAGGGATGCTTAACCACTGTGCCATATCCTTAGCCCTTTTTGTGTTTTATTTAGAGACAGGGTCTTGCTCAGTTGCTGAGGCTGGCTTTGAACCCTCCTGCCTCAGCTTCCCAAGTCGATGGGATTATAGACATGGACCTTTTAAGCATCTTTTAACATGCTTCCCATTTGTGTATTTTTGGAGAAATGTCTGTTCATATTTTTTACTCATTTTTTAATTGGGTTGTCTTTTTAATCATTATGTTGTTAGGCAACTTTATATGTTCTGGATAGTAGATTCTTACCACATGTATGGTTTGTAAATATTTTTACCTATTCTGTGGATTGTTTTCACTCTCTTGATAGTACCCTTTGGTACTCAATTTTTTTTAATTTTGATGAAGGCTAGCTTATGTCTGTTTGGTTGTTTGTTTTTTCTTTAACTGCTTGTGCTTTTGTTGTCATGTTTAAGAAGCCATTCCAAATTTCTGTTTCTTTTCCAAATTTTATAGTTTAAGCTCTTGCATTTAGGTCTTTAATCCATGTGGAATTAATTTTGTATATAGTGTTTGGTGGGGTGCCCAACTTCATTCAGTTGCTTGTGGTCCAGTTGGCCTAGCATCATTTGTTGAGGAAACTATTCTTTCCTTGATGAATGATTTTGGCAGGCTTGTGAAAAATCAATTGACAGTAAATTTATTTCTGGACTCTTAGTTCTGTGCCTTTCACCTCTACATCTTTCCTGGTCCCTGGACCAAGGAAATTTGTATTGCTTGGTGGCAATGTTGAAATAAGAAATTGAGTCCTTTTTGTATTTCCTTTTCAGGATTGTTTCTACTTTTTAGAATCCTTGAATTTTCAAATGAATTTTAAGATTAGCTAATTGGTTTTACAACAAAGTCAGCCAGGTTCCAATATGGATTGCAATGAATCTGTAGATCAATTGAAAGTATTACAGTCCTACCAATATTAAGTTTTTTGATCTCTGGACATCTTTCCATTTAGATCTTCATTACTTTTTTTAATAGTACTATGTAATGTTTAGAATATAATTTTTGTGTTTCTCTTATTTATTTCTTCATATGAATACAATTGTTGTCTTAATTCCATCTTTATTATTGTTTGCAAGTATGTGGAAATTCAGTTGAGTTTTGTATTTATCTTATATCCCTCAACCTTGCTAAACTTCTGTGTCCTTTTGAAATGTGTCCATTACTCTTTAACCACTTCCTAATTTCTCTGCCCAGCCCTGAATTCAGCTAGTAGTTTTAGGAACCTTGGTTGCTTTCTGTAGAGAATGATACTCAGAAATCAAGACCTGAGCTGACCTGCTCATTGTAAGTAGAGTGTCAGTATTCTTAGGTCCTCTCAGAGTACAAAGCTAGAAAATACATATGTACATGCACACATACACTTTTATGTCTGCATTTATTGCATTTATTTGTATAATTCTTTAGGGCCTCACTGAATAGCTAAGGCTGGCTTTAAACTCACCATCCTCCCACCTCAGCCTCCTGAGCAACTGGGATTATAGGCATGGGCCACCACACCCACAGCATTCTTTCTTGATGGTACCTATTACAGTTGATAACATCTTAGATTTGAGGAAATGTAGTTATTTAGATATCTATATCTAGAGTTTAAGAAGATAAGTAAATTTGATTTAAGAATTTATATAACTTAACTCTATTTTTGAATGAATTGGTAATTAGAGTATGATGTATCTTTGTATAGTGAAAAACATGTGTCATCCCATGACCAGAGCAATAGAAGGTAGTATCTGCCAAATATAGCAAACATTTTATTATGTTAGATATTTTTAGATATTTATTATGTTGGGTATTTTAAGAAAACATGGATAAGCCAGGCACAGTGGCACATGCTTATAATCCCATTGGCTCACAACGTTGAGGCAGGAGTCTCGAAAGTTCAAAACTAGCCTCAGCAACTTAGCAAGGTTCGAAGCAACTCAGTGAGGCCCTAAGCAACTCAGTGAGACCCTGTCTCTAAATAAAATGAAAAAGAGCTGGAGATGAGGCTCAGTGGTTAAGCATCTCTGGGTTCAATCCCTGGTACCCCAAAAAAGAAAAGAAAAATATAGATAAGCTATTTCAGAGCAATTTTGTATTTTGTTATTAATAGGATTTTGTTAATAATAAATATAACTTTATTAAGATACCTTTAGTAACCAAATGCCTAATACTTCTTCATAACTTTGTTCTCTTGGGGTGTGTGTGTTTGTGTGTGTGTGTGTGTGTGTGTGTGTGTGTGTGTGTGTTAGAGATTGAAACCAAGGTATTTTACCCTTTTTTTATTTTTAGACAGTCTTGCTAAGTTGATGAGGCTAGCCTTGAACTTGGGAGTCTCGTGCCTCAGTTTTCTGAACTGCTATGTACCACTTAAACCGGCTTAGGATAATTTTCTTGATTGTCACTTATATATTTTATCTTTTAAAATAGGTTTCTTATCCTATTTTATTCATGATCATCCTTTATACTGCCCTATAAGAATGAAGTATTTTTGGTATTTCTAGGATCTTCGGAATCAGCTCTACGAATCATATTATTTAAATTTTATTTCTGCTATTTCAAGAAGTAAACTGGAAGATATTGCAAATGCAGCATTAGCAGCTAGTGCAGTAACTCAAGTAGCCAAGGTAAAAGATTTTGGTCGATTGATAACATTTTGTTAATATAAAATGTAGCAGTGTTTTGAAAGCTGTTAATTGACATAGGTGTCTTATTTATAATGACCAAAACAACCTAAGAAATGTTTAGATGCAATGCTTTTAGAAAGAATTCTGATAATGTAAATTGTCTGTATCTTAAACTAGGTAAAATAAAGCAAAGTAAAGGAACCTACTTTTCAGTGAATACAAAAGACTGAAATAAAAAAACATCAATTTTTGCTTTGTATAGTTTTTAGCTTAATTTAGAAATAGTTTGAAATTGTGTGGTAATGAATTATGTTATGTTAATTGTATTAACATGGTTAAGAACTTTATTGACATTGTTTTTTCTAATCAGGGTAATTACCATATTATCACCAGATCTTTTCTTACTTAAGCAAGATGCTCCAAAGAGGCTATGTGTTATATTACAAAAAAAAAGGAATTCACAACAGGCCAGCAATTCTATACCATAGTGACTTTTTATCAGGTTCAGCTTTCAGTTATAAGTGAATTTGCGCAATATATTCCTGCTTTTGGCCCTGTTACACCCTATCCTTCTTGAATTTGAAGAAGATGTGAAAATTTTAGGGCACTATTTAGGCCATAAAAGTCTTAAGTATGCATTTTTCCCCCACTAATAGATTTTTTATTCTTAGATTTAGATAGTCCACTAGTGCTTCTTACTAGTTCTTGCGACTTCTTAATATTCTTGCTTGAAATTTCTCATTAAAAAATAGGAATAGTTTTCAATTGGCTTAACTAAATTTAATATATTTCAAATAGTTTTATTAATTTTTCTCTTTATTTGCACCTCCAAAGACCTGGTATAAATTTTCCACACTATATTTTTTAAATTTGTGGTATAAAAACAATTACTATGACTTTCTTAGGAAAGTATGATTATAATGAACATAAAGATTAAAATTGTGATTTTTTTTTCAAAATTAATATTCATTCCCATCATAAGCACAATTTAAATTTTTCTGCTAAAATTTTGATTTCTGAAAATGTTACTCTCCTCCCTTATACTTATTGTCCTAAAGCTTGTTTTTGTTATTTTTTTAATATTCTTAACCTCCTCTTTACCCAATTAGACAATCTTTGCACAGTTTTTTATTTAGTGAATGTAATTATGATGGTTTCCACTTTTGCCATTATTAGATTAAATCAGATTAAACTTTCTTTAAATATGGCTATGTTATAAAATAGATACATAAACCTTTTCTTTTGTTTTTAGGTTTTTGATCAGTATCTCAATTTTATTACCTTGGAAGATGATATGTTTGTGTTGTGTAATCAAAACAAGGAGCTTATTTCATATCGTGGTATGTAAAAATAAGAATATTGCAATTCATTGTTAACAAAGTGAACAGTATAGTATATACAAAAAATAAGTGAACATGTATATAATGTACTCTAAAACCAGATTTATTTACAACAGTGAGCTATTAAAAAATTTTTAAAGCACATAGAGAAAACAAGTCAGACTAAATTCTCTCATATATAAACATCTAATAAACTTGTTTTGTAAAGTTAGTGAAGTACCAGTTCTCTGACCTTTTAAGTGCTCCCATAGTAATTCATATGAATGGTTCATTCATACCAAGTAAGACACTATTTTAATTCAGGATAAAGTTAATTGCCTAGTCCTTACCTTAGAATAAGACACTTCACTTTTCCATACTTATAAAATACTAGCTCACATGATAAGCTCTCTAAGGAAATAGAGTATGAATCTTTTGGTTTTGTTAAGATCGGTAATATGCTATCTTTTCAAATTAAACAAAATCTCTAAAAGAATGTATTTGCTGAATTATCAGTGTGAGAGAATTTCTCTTTTTTTATAGTGGTTGTTATTCACAAAAGTACCCTTACAATTAATTGGTTTGTAAATTAATTAGCAACTTATTTAACATGTTTAAAACCTAATATTTCTTAAACGTTTAAGTTATAAAAATAGGCACCTTTACTTTTTCCTTGATTAGTTAAATTGAACAGATTAAAGTCTCCTAATAATCAGAAAACTTAGTTTTTTAAGTTACCTTAAACATTTTGCATTATATCAATAGGTTCACTGTATTTTCTTTTTTTAAGTAATTCACATACCAGACAAGGCAAATTTATAAAATGATCAAGCTAAACTTGCCCAAATATTTAGTTAGTTCTTTTAAAAAAACTAAACTTGTAATCTAAAATTCATTAAGCATTCAAATATTAATAAATTTAAATTTTCCTATACCTGTCAACTTTTTCATAAAGATCACAAGTTTCAGTATAACACAGGTTTTTAATTCTGCCAGTATTTCAAAAAAATTTACAAAGGGTTATTAAAATGAGTTGGAAACCATAATCTAGAGCTTGTTATATAATTTATTAACAATAATATTATTAGTAATCATTCACCTGTTTTCTCAAAAAAAATCTCTGAAAACATAATTATTTCAAAGTTATCATAAATGGTTTATTTGTTGCTTAAGTTTTTTAAGTGTTTCATGAATGGGCTAATGGAACTAATGGATTAGTTACTAATTTAATCATATAGCTAATCACCCAGACTCTCAATAATAATAGTAGTAGAAATTACTTGTTTTATGCCAGTCATTGTGTTAGCTACTTTATAATATAAGCCTGTTTACTCCTCAGAATAAGTTTGTGAGGTAGGTATTATTTCCATTTTCCATAGGAGAAAAATGAGGAATAGCTATTTAAAAAAAAAAAGCACCTTTACTTTTGGGTCAGGAAATAGCAGATAGTTCTTTTAACCAGTGAGTAATTGTATGCCAGATTCTCTCAAGCATTATTAAGTGCTTTAAACAAAATTTTAAACAGATATTCCTAAACATATTAATAACATGGATTTGATTTTTGGCCTTTTTAAATTCTGTGAATTGGTGAGTTATTTATCTAATAAAGGAGACAAATTTGTCCTCTGGAACTGAGACTGAGAAGAGAAATATTATCTCAGACAAAGTAGCTTGTTATCTCAAGTTGGATTAAAGTATTTGTGATTTTTAAGATTATTTCTCATTTATTGATGTGAAGCCAGGGTTTAAGATCAGAGGGCTGAATGCAGTCTCTAACTATACCAGGTGTTTGACTGAATAAACCATAATTCATGTTTTCTGAAATCATAAATTTCACATTGTATCCTTAGGTCACATCTTTCATCTTAGTTGGATAGATATCATTCTGCAGCATCTTAGTAACAGCACATTTTCTTCTACTGGATTCTGTATGCCTGATTGAATTCTTCATTATTTTTATGTTCTCTAGGTAGACCTCACTTTGTTTAGATACTTTGATATATCCAGTGGGTTCAGCTTTCTTCTAATGCTAACCACAAGTTATATCAAATGTTATATTTGTTTTTATGTTCAGAGTATTGGAAAATTTAAAATACTGTGTAGCCAGGCACGGTAGTACATGCTTGTAATCCAAGTAGCTCAGAAGGCTATGGCTGGAGGATCACAAATTAAAAGGCAGCCTCAGCAACTTAGTGAGGTGCTACACAACTCAGTGAGACCTGACCTTGTCCCTAAATAAAATACAAAAAAAGGGCTAGGATGTGGCTCGGTGGTTAAATGCCCATGGGTTCAATCCCTGGTACCAAAATAAAATACCGTGTAGATAATATTTAGTTTAGTCAGTCTTTCCACTAGTACTTTGTCAGACAAAGGGTCTAAATATTGTGAGAAGGAGATAACTGAAAGTAAGTCAAGGTCTTTGACTGTCAGGGACATTCTTTGCAACAATTTTCCCTGGAGTATAGCCCCAAGTTCTGTTTGCATCATAACCCTCTAAGGTGCTTATCAAAATTAGTTTTCTTAGAATTACCTCACAGCTGTTGAATTGAATGCATGTAGGAAAAGGGCTCAAAATCTTTAACTTTTTTTTATACCTTTTATTGTATGTATTTATTTACATGCGGTTCTGAGAATTGAACCCAGTGCCTCACACATGCTAGGCAAGTGCTCTACCACTGAGCAACAACCCCAGCCCCAGAATCTTTAACTTTTAAAAGCTTTCGAAGAATCTTTTTCTTCCTTTGTATTCCCAGGGTGATGATTATACCAACAAAAAGTTGGTAACTGTTTATGTTCAGTCTTGTAGATTAGAAAAGAAATACATTTAACTTACTAAAATACAAAAATATGTGGTGTTGGTTTTACCAGCATTGTTCTTTTATGATAGTAATTGATTAATAGGATATGTAATTTCTGGAAGCCATCTAGTGTTTATGAATAAAATCATGGAGCACAGTATTAATTTTATTACGTCTGGCAAAAATTCTGTACAGTTTATATAGTGAGAGGATTTGTTTTTACTACTATTCTAATAGTAAGGTAGGATTTTCTGTGTGTTTTGTTGTGTTTTTGTTTTTGTTTTTTGAGGTAGTGTAATGTTTAATATATACTTGTTTACTTAAAAAATGTTTATAGGCAGCTGGGGTTATAGTTCAATGTAAGATGCTTATTTAGCATGCATGAAACCCTGGGTTCAATCACAATACCTTAAAGTTTATAGCAAAAAATTTTACTTGAGTGTTACAAGTGATATCAAACTGCATTTGAATTAATTTAAGGGTTTAATAAAGATAAGGCATAAGTTTTGTTCTTTTTTTTTTTCTCCTTTTCCTGTGTCATTGTAGCCATTAATAGGCCAGATATCACAGACACAGAAATGGAAACTGTTATGGACACTATTGTTGACAGCCTCTTTTGCTTTTTTGTTACATTGGGTAAGTTTTCAAATCTTTCTGGCTATTTCTTCAATGTAAATGAATTGTTTAACAACTCGTTTTAGTCAACAGCACCATTCTATGATCCTTTTATCCTATCTGAATCTCTAGAGGCTCTCCAGTTAGGGTACATTATATAAAAACATAATTCTTCTGATAACTTAATATTGTTATGCCTCTTGAATTGGTATTCAGCAGATGTTTTGAGTTGTCACCTTAGATAGCATGGTAATTGTGACTTTTTAATATATTATTTAAATTGTTGGTGGTAACTTCACAAATGTACCTGCTAATTTTCTTTTCATATTTTATTACAAAAAATTTCAAACATACTTTTTTTTTTACTTTAATAGAATTTCATTAAAAGAAATTTTAAAAACTGTAATGCAGGGGAAAGAAATAGACCTAGATACAAGTAAATGGAAACTACAAAAATTTGTGATATGCTAATGAAGACATATATAGTGAAAATTAATGTAAATATGTTTAAAAAAAAAGATGCAGATACAGGAAAAAAGTATCCACAAGGTATTTGCTAAGTATTTAGATTATTTTGTTCTAAAAGAAAATTTTAATCCTATCTTTTTTTAAATTATTCTAATCAGTAATACACAAGCAAAATGCTCTTCAGTTCATTGTACACAAATGGAGCACAATTTTTGACGTCTATGGTTTTACCCAAAGTGGGGTCACACCATTTGTGCAATCATACACGTATCTAGGGTAATGATGTCCATCTCGTTTCACCGTCTTTCCTACTTCCACGCCCCCTCCCCCACTCAAACATACTTCTAAGAGAAATGTGCTTGATAACTATTAAGGGAAATGCCAAAGCCTCTAGAAAACACTAAATTTGCTTGTAATACTAATCCACCTATGTTCTAAAATTTTTAAATATTTATTTGGATCATCTAAAATTACTGTTAAGCTTCATTATGTTTAAAAAACTCTATGCTTTATTGTTATTAATAGATCTGTTTATAACCCTAATTACAGTTTTAATTTTATAGATACTACAACAAATAAAATGATACTGACAGTATCATTTATAAAACTGAAAGTTTTACAAATGAGAAAATTAAAGAAGAGATATCATGTATAGTGTAGGATTTAGACAAATGTTTGAAAATTTGTTTGCAAAATTAGGGCTCCCTCCTTTAACTTCCAGCTCTGAACTCAGATCTTTGATTTCTCACCTCAATAATCTCCTGTTTTCTGCTTAGTCTTTTTTCTGTGTGCATGTAAAGTACCCTCAGGACAAAAGCTGGCCAAACATGTATTGCATCTCAAGTGATTCACTTCTTTGAAGAGTTTAATTTCTATCCACTTTCTGTCTGAGCTCTCAATGCCCTCAAATGAGTTGAGTTTGTTTTTGTTGTTGTTTTTTAAAGACAATACGTATGTATAACTAGTCATTAAACAGATAATTATCTTTCTATTTTGCCAGCCTATACTATCTCCAAATTTCTGCCTATTGCTAGGGGTATTGTGGGAATAAAGCTTATTTTTGTTTGGTGATGCTTATTTTTGCTTGGTGATAACTATGTTTTCAAAGTAAGGATAGATTAGAAAAGAGATGTATTAAGGCCACTGACGTGTTAGATAATAAAGGCCACCTTTATTATATATGGAGTGCCCAAAAGTGACTTTTCTCCTTCAAAGGAAAAATTGAAATTACTACTGCTCTGACCTAGAAGAATATTAATACTCAATTAAGGTGTGGGGGGGGTAATTTTTCAGAACAGTATCTATAATATTTTTGTTTTTCATACATGTGCATACATACACAGGCTTATTAGATTATATTTAGAAAACAACCTAAAGGAGTCTATTTCAAGTTCTTAATGATGACTATTTGGGGTGGTGGCTAAAATTAAGACTTTCCATATTTATAATATAATTTAAACCTATATAACCTAGGCCATAAGAAGAAAACATCATTTTCAAAATCTTGCTAATATTCCATGTTTCTACATTAACAGTTGACAAGGTGTGTGTTCCTATAGAGTCTAAAGTGACACAGCTTCAACATGTGATCATTACAGTGTTTTTAGTTTGTTTCAGTAGATTTCCAATGCAATGATTTTGTCTGTTACTTTAATATTTCAGCCTTTACTAACATGTATTGCAATAATAAAGGACAAGAGAAATTAAGAAGTCCAGTGAGTTGATTTGGTAATCAACTGAGGTGGCCCAATTTTAAGAACATTACACATGAAGAATATATTTTCTATTATCTTTTAAATTAGTGTTTTTTAAGAAGAAAATTCTCTGTTAAAAAAGATCCTCAGTTGTTAATTGGTAAAATAAAAAATTGCAATTCCAAACTGCAAAATTGGCTAAGGTCTTTTCATTCTTTTGGGTCAAATTAAACTGAAGTCTTCAAGAGTAAGCTTATTCTTTGAAACTACCTGCAAAAGGTCAAAATGTTGATTTAGTCAATCTATTGGGGGGTGGGAGGGAATCAGTGACACTGATTAGGTTACTTAAAAAATGTTTTTTTCATGATCCGTGTTTTCTTTATTAATGAGAAGGTTCATTTCTGAAACATTACTTTTACTCTTGAGATTATAAATCCTTTTATGTAGCCTGAAATTATATACATCTATTTATTATATATTATGTTTTTTGTTTTGTTTGGGTTTTGTTGTTTTTGTTGTTGTTTTTATTTTGGCAAAGTATATATATATATATATATATATCACATAAATTTACCATTTTAACCATTTTCAAATGTTTTTCTTTTTATGTATGTTTTGATGATGTATTTTATGAACATCCATTTTAATTGTGAGCCAAGATCATCACTAACATTTATTGTTAAAATAGGTGCTGTTCCTATCATCAGATGTTCAAGAGGAACAGCAGCAGAAATGGTGGCTGTGGTGAGTTTATGCAAATTGTACTTGAATATAAATAATACTGTGTCGATTGTTTCCCCATAAGTACCTCATGTGGTTTTGTTAATATTAAGCATTTGATTATTATAGGTTATATATTAAGTACCAGTGACATACTTTTGTTTTATTATATTTGGATTCCACAAAAGATTAAAAAAGTAATCATTTTTGTACTTCTATGTGACAAATTATTTACTCTAATGTACTACTCCAGCCTATTTCTTTTTTTACTAAAATATAAATTCCTCATTCAGCTTTGTATCTCCAAGCAGTATTTTACACTTATTTTTCTCCCAAATCATTTAATATTTAACTTCACTGAGCAGTATTTATTATGAAACCTGACCATTTTTAAAATAGTGAAGTACATTTTAAAGCTAACCCATTCTCAGAGTAAAATATTCGGTATAAGTTGAACATTTCACAAATTTCCTTTAAAGATTAAGGGAAAAAAAAGATAAAGAATTTCTGAAAAGGAAAAAGGCAAGTGTTATGTAAGATAGGAAAACACATTAACATTTTGTAAGTAGTATTATCCCAAATGAATCACTGACTAATGGAGGGCTGATTTCCTGTATATTCTTTATTTCTTGGGCCTGTCGCACCCTACACTATTCTTTCCATTCCCACCAACCCAAATGAGCATTTTCTTTGTGTAGACATCTTCCTTGGAACAACAGAGCCATGCTTAGGAAGAGAGGGTGAGTCATTATTGCGAAGTGTTTCCTGTACCAAAAGTAAAATTTGTGAAAAGTGCATATTCATGAAATGACCTGAGTCACTGTAAAAAAGACATTGATATTTTTCAAACGAAAGTTATAATGATAGTAAATAGTTAAGCTAAAATATTTAAATTTTAGAATTGCTATTTTATAAAGAAATTCTAAACTTCTTGGTTATGAGACTTAAGAATAAAGTAAATTTCCCTACATAAAAAGTTAAAAGAGAGTTTTGAGTTAATTTACATTTTGATTTTTCAGAAACTAGATAAGAAACTTCGAGAAAATCTAAGAGATGCCAGAAACAGTCTTTTTACGGGTGACACACTTGGAGCTGGCCAATTCAGGTATTATGTTAGTTAAATACTTACAGGACTGAAAATAAAACATGTAGAAGTTTTGTTATTTTTCTTGTATAATAGAGTACCCTTATCCTTATAGTAGGAATTTGTTTCTTTTTAATCAGGATCAGAGTTTTGACTCAGATAGTTCTTATTTATAAAAATGGAATTTTTTATTCAAACTATCTTCTTTTGATAGAAATTTCTATTACATCTTATCATCTAAGAGAAATTTTTCTGTTTTATATGATCTTGAAGTTCAGAGCCATTTCAGTTATCATTAAACCGCATGATAATTTAAAAAGTGAGAAACTTTAAATACTTACATTTGTTTCTATTTTTATTATTAAATTTCTGTTTTTACATTGCAATGCTAATAGCTTATGTTTGCAAAGTATTTCTGTCATTGTTAACATTTCTAGCATGTGTTAGTAATGCTAAAGTCACTGCTTAATTATTAGTGTTGTATTATAGTACATTTTGATTATTAGTAGTAATGGAGAATGTTGAAATGTAGTAAAGAAACCTGCTCAAAACAACAAAAAATTGTTTTGTTTTGTTTTTTGTGGTAGTGGCCCATGGATGCTCTATCACTAAGCTACATCTCAGCCCTTTTTCTTTTAAATTTTGGGACTAGGGCTTGCTACATTGCCCAGACAAGCCTTGGACTTGCTCTTGCTTCAGTAACCAAATATCTCTAGGATTACAGGCATGCACCGCTATGTCCAGAATGCTGAGGATTACTTATAAAGAAGAGACAATATTTTTGGAAAATTAATTCTTACTCCCACTTTGGTGAACTAATGAGCTAGTGGGATGAGGAGGAGAAGTCCAGTGAAATGACTGCCCACTAGCAATACAATTTCATGATAAATGTTCATATATTTTATTTCAATTCAATTTTGATGGTTTTTATAGTCTTATATACTGCTGCTATAATTCATAGTTCACTCTAACATTGTGTTTCAATTGCTTGGCCATCTTTATTCCCACATTATTTTAAATTGTTCTCTGATTTAATTGCTGGTCCTAAATATTCTTCAAAAATTTTCTCATTAAGCAGAGCAGAAACATCACATTTTCACCTGATTTTTGTAACCAGAAGTAGACATTATATTATCCTTACTTAATAATTGCCTTTTCATATAGCTGGGGCGTAAGCCTTAGAAACTAACATCAAGGCACTATTTTTTTTTTTAAATTTATTCATACTACAATATATTTGTCTTGTTTCTTAATTTGTTAGATGTGTTTTATTTTATTTTAATCAGCAACTTGTTGGACTGTTGTTAAATATACTTGAATCTACCCATAAGCTAGTGATTCTCAATCAGGGCACCTTTTGTACCCCACAGACATTTTGTGCAGAAACATGTCTGGTCGTCACAACTGGGTAAATGCTACTGGAATTTAGTGACATGCAATGCTAAACTTCCTATAAGACAAACCTTCATAATGTCAGTAGTGCTGAGGTTAAGAAACGCTGCTATATACCATCCTCCCTTGCCTTCAACCTATCTCTGGAGTAATCAGTAATAGCAGGGGATGAGGGTGCCACTGTGACTACCCAGTCAGTACAGTGGGCGTAAGTTCACTGACCTATGCCCAGAAAGGTGTAATGAGTTAGTAAAATGATCAGATTTATCTTGCAAAAGGAAATGTGTATACTTAATATACTCAGATAACAGTGACTTTTGAAACCTGGAGTGTACTTCTTTCTGATAAGAATACCACCTCTGAACAGTATCTCTAAAACTTCTATAGACATCTGGTAACCAAATGACTTTGTGCCTCTATTTGCTTTTAGTCTGTTCCTTATCTAAATTGTAATATAAAGTGTGTATGCCTTGTCTGTTAAGTGAGTACTTATATAATTAAGTACCATTATGGCTTAACTTTTTTCATTTAGTATATTATAATGGGATATGGTTTTTTGAGACTCTTTTCTAGAGTCCACTATTTTGGATTTGTATTTATAAAAAAAAAATGTTGTAATTCATAACTTGTTAAACTGTCAAACATCTGTGTAAATTTATAAGATTCTGCTCTTTTTCATTTTTTTTCCTGAATCTGATAATATTTATTCCTTTTTGCCCTTTTTTGAAAAATGTGAAACTTATATGAGAAGACCAGCAACTTATTTTAACTACAAAAATTATTTTGTAAAAGTATTTGTACGGATTATGTCCTTGAAGAAATTTCCTTGAGTAATACAGTCTAACATTATGCATAGGTTCTAAGTAATCCAAATCATTACCATAATTGACTGAATATATTCAAAAAATATTTTAAAGCAGAGTATTATGGAGTTCAAAATCAGCATATTGTTTTTATCAAAATGGCATACACTACATAAAGTATTAGAAAATTTTAGATGTATACATTGCCATCAAGATTTATATAATTTTTTTTAATATATTTACAGCTTCCAAAGGCCTTTATTAGTCCTTGTTGACAGAAACATAGATTTGGCAACTCCATTACACCATACTTGGACATATCAAGCACTGGTGCATGATGTACTGGTAAGAGGCTAAATGTAGCACTCATTACTGAAATGTGGTAATGTTTGAGTTGATATGGCTACAGAAACAAAGTTGTGAAGGATAAAGCTGAAAAATATGAAAAAATAAAATTAATGATGTTGATGCTAGAGAATAGTGAAAAATTAAAGTTTAAAATTCCAAATTTATGATCTTTATTATAGGATAAATTCATGGTATTGTTGACAGTGACGGGAAAAAATAATACAGGAAAATGAACAACCATGTTTTTAGTTGTTAATTTTTCATACTCAGTAAATTTTATCAAAATTAAAAGATGAGCTTTCCCTAAGGAAAAAAAACTGTAATTTCTCTCATTTCTGTAGGAGTCAGTTAAACCTCATTTTATGCTAAAATAAATAACTTTTAAAATATGTAATACTATATGTTTTCTGAAATAATTCCCTATATCTAATTTTATACTTAAAATTAAAAAATTATATTTATACATATGTTCATCAGTTAAATATTGTGTTTAGCATGTGATGTACACAGATAAATAAAACACAGCCTCTATTTTCAAAGGCAGTAGAAGGAAAGAAAATATATACACATATAATTTCAAGACACTGTAATAGAATGAGAATAGTCTCCATTTGATAGAAAAATCAAAAGAAGTTTAAGAATTTGAACCCAAATCATTGACTCTAGTATCAGCACTCTAGTTTACTAACTCCTAGCCCAGGCCTTTATGGATTATAGTATATAACAGTATCATTTTAAAAAGATTGCCTGGAATGCACATAAACAGGAAATGAAAGATATGTAATAGATGATTTGGCTTAACAGTTCATTTCTTTGAAATCTAGATATTGCTCTAAAGGGTTTGTTTCAATAAATCAGCTTTAAAATTACTGGCAGAAATTGGCCATTCTACATAATTCTTGGTCCTAGAATCCTATGCCATGACTCTAGAATGCCAAAGAAACACCAACTCAGTAGAGAGGGTGGAAAGAATCAGGAGAACTACCAAATTAAACCCCGAATAAGACATAGAAGCTGGTGGTAGTATGTAAAGTAAAAGGTTGAGTAAGACTGATTCAGTTTAACTCAATTCAGTAATTGAGTGCCTACTCTTTAACAGACATTTTAGATCCTGATGACAGCAATAACAAAGACACAAGTATTCCTCTTTTTGGAGCTTACATTCTAGTAAGAGATAAGAAGTAAAATAAACATTTCAGAAGGTGGAAAGAGCTGTGGAGGAGAATAAAGTAGATGATGGTGAATAGGATTGAAATTTTTAAATAGGGAAGATCTCTCTGAGGAAATGATATTTGAAAAAAGATCTAAAGGAGGTAAGGGCTATATGATTATACAGCTATTTAGGAAAAGAACAATCTAGGCAGAAGGGCTCCAGATACGTTTGAAAGATGGGAAGGCAGGTAGGTAGCTGCACTAAAGTAAGAAATAAGGTTAAATAGGACACAGGAGACTGTATAACACAAGACATCTTAAAGATGTTGACTTTTAATTTGACAGAGAATAGGAGCAGCTACCATTTTGAGTAAAAGTGACATCTATATATATTTTAAGATGGAGGCTATTGGAATTATTTAAGAAAGAAATGATGGTGGCTTTCAGCAGGATGGAGATGGTAAGGATATGATTATCTGATGACTATAAAGTATAGAATTGTCAGTGAGTTGAATGTGAAATCTAAGAGAAAGACCTTAAAGTTGACTTCAAATTTGACCTTTGCAAATGGAAAAATGTGTATTGGATGGAAAAGAAATGGAAGGGGGTATAAGATGTGATGGCTAAGAAGTCACCATTGCATGCAGCAGTGTTAGGGTCATTTGGTGACTTGGGTATCCCACAGTGCAGAGCAAAACAATGACCAAAGTGACTTAAAAAGAGATTGGAAGGAGAAACATTTTAAAACCTTTAAAGATTTTTTTTTTTTTTTTCCCTGTATAGGACAGCTGAGAAAGGCAGTGATTGCTGGATGGGTAATTTGAGTTTAGAAAAGGTTTTTAACTGAAAGACATTTGTGTACCAATGAGAATAATCAAAGAGGAACTGAATTAAAGCAAATTATATCCCATGCTTTTATAATTACGTCAAAATGAATCCTAATATTATGTACAACTAAAAAGAGCCAATAAAAAATGATTTACAATTTTTTTAAAAAGTTAATGATGCAGGAGATGCGAATGTACTGCAGGTGGCAGTGGTGAGTAATGTAGACCAGGATTTCTCAACCTTGGTTTTGGACCTGATCATTCTTTGTTGTGGGGGCTATCCCATACATTGTAGAATGTTTAGCATCAACCCTGGCCTCAATCCTCTATAATAGCGCCAATAGCATTCCCTAAGTTGTGAACCAAAGTGTCTTCACACATTGCTAAACATTCCTGGGGATGGGGGCTCCTAGAAGGAACAATTTTGTCCCTGATTGAGAACCACTATTACAGGCTGTTAATCAGAGTTTCAAAACTAGAATTGTTTTAGAGAAGAGAGTAAGTAAAGGATATTGGAGTAGCACGGAAAATATCTAATCCAGTTCTAAGACCAGTGATATGAGCTGTGTAAGAGGTTTAAAAACAAACAACAGAAAAGTATCTTCTCAAAAGTCTAAAAGGTCTAACTAGCTATTTGGTATTCACTTAGAGCAAAAAAGGTACGTAAGTTGGCAGGGGGTGTTCAAAATGGGAGGTTTTGTTGGTGACTGAGTGTGAGTTTCAGAAGTTATAACAAAAGAATTTCAAGAGTTGGGTGAGAATGGGAGATGAGATATGAGGATGTCAGGGGCTAAGGAGTTAATAGGCTTAGTGAGAAAGTTTTAATTGTCTCCAACCATACTGGTTTGTGGAGCTGTGACTATTGAGTAGGAGCAAGAGGTGAGGGTCTTAGTGAGAGTGTACAGATTAGAGGTCACCTCTTCACTCTTGATGGTTGTGAAATAGAAATTATCCAGATCACTGAGATATTTAGGAATCATTTCAAATTCCTGAACTTGAAAGGTTCCTGACACCTTCTTGACTTCCTTCATGGAGGAAGTTAAAACATAAGATGCTGTGAGTACAGGAGATGAGGCACAGGTACAAATAATTTCAGTGTAAAGAAATATGCTGAGTCTTCTGTCAGAAGAGAAAACTGAGATACGTAACTTAGGGCAGAGATTCCCAATACAGAACACTGCTAACTAATTCAGGTCCTTGATGAGGTTTCACTGTTCCAGAATGAAATGAGAATAATGAGGAGTATTAAGAGATTTTAAATTGGCTGATACACTAATTTTTATTTCCTAGTCTTTAAAATCAAAATTTTTTCTATAAATAAAAAATGATGAAAGAAGACAACAAGGGTTGTTTTTGTTTTAATCTTCACATAGTAAAAAGTTGTCAGTCTTTGAAGAGTTTGGTTATAATAAATGCACAACTTACAGTGACCTAATTCTTTTCATTAATTTTAAAGCATTTTCTATATGTGAACAATAACCATGTTGTTTAAAAACCACTACTTTTTAAAGTTTCTTCAGTGCTCTTAAAATTCCTAATAATTATACCCTTTGCCTCCACAAGATAGAGTAGAAGTTCTAGATAGAAAATGTTAACTTAAATGTTGCAGTTTGCTTTATTTATCAAATATCTTTGTCTAGAGGGGTTGGGGTTGTGGCTCAGCGGTAGAGCGCTCACCTAGCACAGGAGAGGCCCTGGGTTCGATCCTCAGCACCACATAAAAATTAATTAATTAAAAAATTTAAAAAAAAAAAGATGTGTAATTGCAATGCCATAGTATAGGTTGATGCTTTGGGTCCATGGTTGATGTTCTTTTGATCTACTAATCTTTATTACTATAAAACCTCATGGGCAGCTACTGTGGTAGCCTAGTTTTATTTTTATTTTTTTTTATTTTATTTTTTTTTATTTTTTATTGTTGGTTGTTCAAAACATTACAAATTTCTTGACATATCATATTCCACACTTTGATTCAAGTGGGTTATGAACTCCCACCTTCACCCCATACACAGATTGCAGAATCACATCAGTTACACATCCATTGATTTACATATTGCCATACTAGTGTCTGTTGTGCTCCGCTGCCTTTCCCATCCTCCACCATCCCCCCTCCCCACCTCTCATCCCTGTTTAATGTTAATCTTCTTCTCATGCTCTTCATCCCTACTCTGTTCCCAGTTACTCTCCTTATATCAAAGAAGACATTTGGCATTTGTTTTTTAGGGATTGGCTAGCTTCACTTAGCATAATCTGCTCTAATGCCATCCATTTCCCTGCAAATTCTATGATTTTGTCATTTTTTAATGCAGAGTAATACTCCATTGTGTATAAATGCCACATTTTTTTTATCCATTCGTCTATTGAAGGGCATCTAGGTTGGTTCCACAGTCTTGCTATTGTGAATTGTGCTGCTATGAACATCGATGTAGCAGTGTCCCTGTAGCATGCTCTTTTTAGGTCTTTAGGGAATAGACCAAGAAGGGGAATAGCTGGGTCAAATGGTGGCTCCATTCCCAGCTTTCCAAGAAATCTCCATACTGCTTTCCAAATTGGCTGCACCAATCTGCAGTCCCACCAGCAATGTACAAGTGTACCCTTTTCCCCACATCCTCGCCAGCACTTGTTGTTGTTTGACTTCCTAATGGCTGCCAATCTTACTGGAGTGAGATGGTATCTTAGGGTGGTTTTGATTTGCATTTCTCTGACAGCTAGAGATGTTGAGCATTTTTTCATGTACTTGTTGATTGACTGTATGTCCTCCTCTGAGAAGTGTCTGTTCAGGTCCTTGGCCCATTTGTTGATTGGGTTGTTTGTTCTCTTATTGTCTAATTTTTTGAGTTCTTTGTATACTCTGGATATTAGGGCTCTATCTGAAGTGTGAGGAGTAAAGATTTGTTCCCAGGGTGTAGGGTAGCCTAGTTTTAAATATTTACCTAAAAGTATTTGTGGATAGGCAGTTTATACAGAAGGGATGTAGGCTGGGTAAAAGGCCAGAAGATATCTTTGATTGCATTTATTTTTTTAAATGGGATCATTTCATTATATCTCCATATAGCTTGGATTAAATTTTTATCTAAGTGAGAAAAGTATGTACTATTTACTTACTTACTTTCTTACTTATTGATACTGGGGATTAAACCCCCAGGTGCTTATCTGCTGAGCCACATTTCTGCCCTTTTTTTGTTGAGGGGTTAGTATCACCAGGGATTGAACTCAGAGGCACTCAATCAGTGAACCACATCCCCAGCCCTATTTTATATTTTATTTAGAGACAGGATCTCACAGAGTTGCTTAGCACCTTACTTTTGCTGAGGCTCACTTTGAACTCAAGATCCTCCTGCCTCAGCCCCACCCCACCCCCCAGCCAGTGGGATTCCGTGCACTATTGCGCTCAGCTCTCAGCCCTTTTTATTTTTCTGTTTTGAGACAGGGTCTTACTAAGTTGCTTCGACTGGCTTGGAACTTGAGATCTTCATTCTTCAGCCTCCCAAGTTGCTGGGATTACAGAAAGAATGCTTGATTTGTTATTTGTTAACTTTTAGAAGGAGTTAATACCCTAACAGTCTTTAAAAGCAGTCAGTAAGGTGGTTGATTTTTTTTTTTAATATTATTTTATGAACTAGGGAATTTTTATATCTGAAATATATATCTAACTATTGTAGTCATTCATTTTGATATATAAATTGTCTCATCTTTGGCTCATCCTGGCCTCAGTGTCCTCTTGGCATGGCCCTTTAGTCTTTGTTTGCTTACTTGTTCAGGTGTTAAAAATTTTCTGACTCATCACTTTCATTTTCTCTGCAGACTTGGACTCGGCCATTTCCGCAAAAGCCCTGGTTCCTTTAAATGGCAAATAGGGTTTAAATAACAATCTGGATTACTAGGATTGTTAATCTCTACTGGAATGTCTTTGCTTTAGGCGTTTTCAGTGGTGAGAAAAATAGTACTTTATGGTCTTTCCCATTCTTTTTTTTTTTTTTTTTAATATTTAGTTTTTTAGTTGTAGTTGGACACAATACCTTTATTCCATTCATTTATTTTTATGTGGTGCTGAAGTTTGAACCCAGGGCCCCTGTGCATGCTAGGCGAGCACTCTACTGCTGAGCCACAATCCCAGCCCCTTTCCCATTCTTCAGGAAAGAACCCATTTTGTTATAACTTTATTATAGTAAAGTTATAAAAATACAGTAATGACCATTGATTCTTGTACACAATTTAAAAGCATCAGTGTAGAACTCATCCTGTTTTATCTTAATGAGTATATTTTAATCTTGTTTTACTTGAGTTTTATTTGACAGACTGATTTGTATGAGCCAAAGAAAACATAACTGTTATGTAAATCAGAAACTATACAATTTAAAGCTCATGCCTCGTCATCAAGAATGTTGTTTCTTCAGTCTCTCGAGAACAGTGTTAGTAGAATTACAGATTTATACAATTTTAGCTGGAAGCCCACTGTATTTAAAATGAATGTATCTGTTGTGGAGTGATAGATGGCGAATAATGTGTAACTTTGGTTCTCAAAGCTTCTGGACTCTTCTCATTGAGCGCAGTAGTTATCCATGCTCACTGAAGTAGGAGATTGCTTAATAGTTGTATCTAATTGCTTTCTCAGTAAGAAATAGAATTTCAGTTTCTAAGAACTTCTTCTAAATTAGGGTTTTTAAGGCATAATCACTACTATTGACCTAGAACTGGTTCTGAAGCATTTAGGGACAGTAGAAATAAATTTAGATTACTTTTTGCTTAGGAACTAAAATTTCCCTTCATGGTTATTAGCTTTAGGGAAGAGCTTTGAAACATTAATTTTTCACATAATGCTTTAATTTCTGTCTCTCTGTCTCTCCTTCTCACATGCACGTGTGCATACACACACACACAAAAGAAAACATTTAAAATAGTTAACATGCAGTGCCTTTAGATTGAAACCCTGATGTATTAATCTATTGAATCATGTCTTGTTTTTTAATTGCCTTTGACAAGAGGCAATGAAACTCCTAGTTTCTGTTTAGCTCTCATATCTCAAGTCTGAAGGAAATAACTGATTTAGAAGGGAAAGTATTTACCTCTTCTGGAGAAAATGTACATAAGTCATCACACTTTTTCTTTATCATCTCTTCTCATACTGATGTTATCCCTAGTCTCCAAACTGACTCTTAAGGCAAAAATTTTCTCCAGAAAGTCACATTCTTTTTGGAGTTCTCCTGAGGTTAATGTGCAGGGACAAGATAACATAAGTACTCATCTTCAAATGATTGAAGATGCATTTCCTTGCTTAGAGTAAGTTAGGAGCCAGAGCCTTAGGAGATGGTACAGCTGCTTTATGGTTTCCTTTCCTGGTTTTATGTTTTCCCCTGAACTGTGTTTTATTTTTCTCTCATTGCTTATTTTGATAGTTCAAGTTAAAGGGTCTCCTTGATACGAGCTGATGTCACCTGAATGTTAAAAATGTTAATCGCTGATATTTGATTTATGGCTCCAAACTGCATCTGTTGAATTACTTAGCTGTTTATTCATGGCTATAATAGTTTTTGGAGTTTAAGGGGTAGTAAATTCTTGCCAAAATAAAAATTTGTATTTTACTTTGCATTTTTTCACATGTGTAATAAATCTCAGCTCTGCATTAATAGGTGTCACCTCTGGTATCCAAACATTAGCCATCTGTTGCTCTACCTATATCTGCTTTAACTCGTGAAAAGAAACAAGACTGTTAAAGACTTCTAGATATTTTTAGCATTTCCTGGTGGGATTTTTTTCCTCTTTTTTTTTTTTTTTTTTTAAATATATATCAGGCATTGAACCTAAGGGCACTGAGCCATATCCCCAACCCTTTTTTATATTTTATTTAAAGACAGGATCTCACTGAGTTGCTTAGGGCCTCACTAAATTGTTGAGGCTGGCGTTGACCTTGCGATTCTCTTACTTCAGCCTACCAAGCTGCCGGGATTACAGGCATTTGCCACCATACCTAGCTCTGATGGAATTTATTTTTATCTAGGATTTTAGGCAATATTGTTCAGTCTTTTAAGTCGGGAAGATGTTGCTATCAGAAGGAACAGATTAGATTCTTCCATTCCAACCAATTCTGCTATCTTATTTGTGCATAAATGTTCAGTTGTGTTAACGTGATTGAGTACAGCACAGGATGTACTAGTTTCCCAATTTTGAAATTGGAAATTACTTTTCCTTTTTTGCCTTGCTATTATGCAAACAGTGGAAATGTTCTTGCTATTATGTTATTTCTTAGAACTCTTAACATCTTTTATTTCTTCATTATTTTGTGTTTTAAGTATTTGGTCAATACTTATGTAATAATATGCTCTCCTATTTTTAGAGCAATAATTTTATTAACTAGTTACTTCTATGTTGAATGAACTGTGTCATCACCATGGAAATTGTACTTCAATTTCCTACTAGAAATTCTTAGTATAGCTTAACCGTTTAAAGATGTTTCCCTTTTGTATCTTTTGTTTCCTTACATATTTTTTTAAAAGCTGGGCTTCTTTGTAGATGTACTATAATATCTATTTATTTTTCATATTGTTTAAAGTGTTTTCCCACAGTTGTGCTATTTTTACTTTCTTCCTGTATTGGTTAATTTGCTGGGCAAATTAAAGATTGGACAGAGGGATAGGAAACTGAGAGGAATTTTAAAAGATCACTGATGTTCTTGACCTGTGATAACATGAAAAATCTATAGGAAAGACAATAATAACAGGTTGAAATATAACATGGTATACTCTTTTTTTGTCATCCCAGCCATTTTTTGCAACTCTCTATAGTCTTTAAAAGCCAATTTATACCACCTAAGGCTACCCAGATTCTACCCTGCAAGGATTTCTAATAAAGCAGCCCTCTAAAATCACTCTACCTAGGTTTTAATCTTGTTTTTCCCACATATTTCTGCATAACCTGGGAAATAAATTTCTTCCTCTGTGCTTTAGGTTTTTTTTTTTTTTTTCATTTTTGAAATGGAAATTTTATTCTTTCTGAGGGTTATTGTGAGGATCAGATAACTTATACAAAGTGCTGAGAATAGTGCCTTGCACATAAAAGGTACCTAATCTTTAGAGATTTTTCTCTTTAATGGATTTCACACATATATGCAAAGGCTGCCTCATTGTTCTTATAATTTATTTGATAGAAAATAGATGTGTTACTTCACTGTGGCAGTTAGACATCTACATATTTCATTCTTTTTTATGTCAAAGGGGAAAGCTTAGAGGAAATAAGCTGTTGTAAAAGATTTGAGAAACTTTCAGAGTATACTCAAAAGTATCTAGAGTCAGTATTGAACCTTATTTTATTAGAGGAGATTAAATTGTGTTCAATATATTTAAGTTGCCAAGACTTAGAATAATCATTAATATATATATAATACCTTAGAACTAAGATAATTATATCACATTTCTCCACATAGTTTCTTTATTGCGTATTATTCTTTTACTCACTTGTTTATAGCCATGTTTTATCTCATTAACTCACATTCTTGAACAGAGTTGACCCATAAAATACTGCAGGAAGGGAATGAAGAAGGGGATGAAGGAATAAAGAATATAATTACTTTTATTTTTGTCTACTTTATGTTTGTTTTTTGAGAAAGGGGGGAAAAATCAAGCCACACATTAAGTGAAATTAGTCCCAAGCAGAAAACCTTAACAACTACTGGTCTGACTGGCTGTTAGAATATATGTGAAAGGGAATGCTATTATTATTATTATTTTAATATTTATATTTTTTTAGTTGAATTGGACATAATACCTTATTTATTTATTTATTTTTATGTGGTGCTGAGGATCGAACCCAGGGCCTTGCATATGCTAGGCGAGTGCTCTACTGCTACTGCTAAGCCACAACCCCAGCCCGGAATGCTATTATTTTATTATTATTATTATAGATTCTACCTTAATTTTTAAATTTAATCAGTCAAGAAACATCAGAATACTAAGATTCTACAAGAGTTTTAAAATTATTATTAAGAAGGTTTTTTACTGGAAACAACCAAGCATCAAGAGGCCTGTTCAAGTAAATTGATAGAGCCAATCATTGGACTAATTTGTGTAGCCATGGTAAAGATAAAATAGCTATACCTACAGAGCTCTAAAATATATTAAATGGGAAAAAAGGGGCAAATTATATATGTATGTTATAATCCCATTTTAAAGTAAACCTAAGAGCTATCCAAATGCATAAATATTTTTAGAAGGATACATAGACCTTAACATGATTTTTCTCTTTATATTTGAAATTTTAATCACATGCATCTACTACTTCCATTAAAATTCGTAACGAAAAGTGCATTTGAATATAACAAAAGTTTGGAAGGATGTCTTTTAAATTTTAGATCTGTATTTTATCCTTGTAAATATTAGCAAGGGCAGCAAAAATCTATGTTTTATTTTCCTTGTTGTGGGAAATGTTATGGCTATTAAACTCAGAAAATAGTTATTTAAAACTGTATTACTTTTCCCTAGGATTTCCACTTAAACAGAGTGAATTTGGAAGAATCTACAGGAGTGGAAAACTCTCCAGCTGGTGCTAGACCAAAGAGAAAAAACAAGAAATCTTATGATTTAACTCCAGTTGATAAATTTTGGCAGAAACATAAAGGAAGGTAAATAAGAGAAATATCAATAAGTAAAAGATTTACCACTTAAAGAGAAATTAAGATGTCATCTAGCCAGTTGAATTTGAGAAAAATATCCAAAGGGTCATAGTGGTTCATTCACGTAATGAGCAGAAGCTATAATTAATATCCTTGATTTTTCCCCATTCCTGTTTTTTGTTAGCTGTTGTTTTGTAGGGACTACTTCTCTTTTCACTAAGCTTATCCCATATAATTTTGAACATTCCTCAGATTAATAGAAGAATGCTATTTGTCAACAATTATGTAAATATATTATGTATTATTTTTAGTTTTTAATATATCTATGTAAATATAGATCTATCTACAGCCTCAATATAGCTATTCTTTTGGGCCTTGTTTTATATTTACATTTGAAGAGATATAGATGTGGTTCAACATGCAGTGGCTGTGTGTGTGTGTGTGTGTATGTGTGTTTAAATATTTACAGCTTTGTAAAAAACAACTACAAGTTTGGTGTGGTGGCACACACCTGTAATCCCAGCAGATTGGGAGGCTGAGGCAGGAAGATCATGAGTTCAAAGCCAGCCTCAAAAGCGAGACACTAAGCACCTAATCAAGACCCTGTCTCTAAATAAAATACAAAATAGGGCTGAGGATGTGGCTCAGTGGTCAAGTGCCCATGAGTTTAATCCCCAGTACCAAAAAAAAAAAAAAATTAAAATTAAAACCTAAAAAAAAGAAAGCCTGGGGATGTGGCTCAGAGGTTAAGCACCCCTAGGTTCAATTCCTAGTATCCAAAAAACACAACTGGAAAATCATATTGCTATAATAGAAATCTTCAGAGAAAAGAAATTGTCTTTCTGGCTATGGTAGTTTTAGGTGTTTTACTTTAAATAATTTCTTTCCTTTGAAATTTCATAGTTTATATTCCTTCAAGAATGCTAAAATACAAAACATTGCATTTCATTAGAGAGGCATTTTTTTGTGGAGGATACAAAATATTTTTGAAGTTGACATTTCCTAATAGAGAAGAGCTTAAGAGAAAAGATCCCTTAATTCAAATAGGGAGATTTTGAGTATTTTTTACATGATATGTTTAGGAACAAATTAAAAGATGATTTGAATAGTAGGAACTTTGTTTTCAAGTAACAATAGCCCTTTTGCCCTGAAAATTGTACTGCAATAAAAATGTGAACACAAAGACACTGGGAGATGGCATAGAGTTAAATATATGACTTAACCTCTCTGAGCTTCATTTTCTTATCAGTAAAATAGAAAGATGATAATTCTACCTTTTGCTCCAATATCTCAGAAGATTTTTAAGAAGATTGAGATAATGAATATAAAGAAAGTGGTAAAGTCTAGGGTAGAACTCAGTTCTGACAGATCCCAAAGTGCCTCGTCTTAACTATTAATGATAACCACCCAACAAACTGGTTATGATTAAATAAAATAACAGAGATAAGTACTTGACATAGCATTTGATACACAGTAAGCACTCAATAAATGTAAGCAGTTACTATTCTTCATTATCTCTGAGATCTGAAAATATGAGAGATTTTGAGGATCATGGATTTCACCCAGTACATTTTACAAATGAGAAAGGGTAAGAGCTTTCCTAAAAGTAGTTTTCATTATAATTAGATCAAAAACTTCTGACTCTACACTAGAGTGCTAAGGCCTTAATGCTGTTTTTTGCCAACAAAGACCACTGGAGCTGGGTAAGTGCCTATGGTTGTCAGGTAAAATTGGACTATGTTCTGAATCTTTTCCAGACTCATCTTTTCTGCCAGTCTCCATTGGACGAAATGTGCTGATCATTAGTGAGATATTTCAGTTGTCAGGGTTAAGGAAGGGAGGCAAGGTTTTTATTTCATTGCTAATAAGATATAACCTTTTCTTAAAGGAGAAAAGGCTCTTGCCTTCCTTAAAGCTATAGATGAAAAATACTCATTTTAAGAATCATTTTATCCTCAACATATGTTTTGAAGTCTATGTAAATTATTGCTGAACAGCACTTCCCTGGAGGACATAACAGGCTTTAGGTCCACCAAAACTATAATTCAAGTACTATTTTTTACCAATAAGGATATTAAAAGTACTGAGTTACAAAGGCGTTTATTTTTGTTCTAATAGTGTATAGGTGAAGGGAAAATGCAATCTCACTATTGAAAAGAATAGAAGTAAATTTTATATTTGTTTAGATTTATAAGTATTATGATATACATTTTATAGTACAAGGTTTTCTACGGTGGTGTTATACCACTGAACTACTTACATTCCCCAGCCCTTCTTTGTTTTGTGTTTTTCTTTATTCTAAGGCAGGGTTTGTTTCTAAGTCTCCCAGGCTGACCTCTAAATTTTCTATCATCCTGCTCAGTCTCTCAAGTCCCTGAGATTATAGGTTATGCACCTAAGTGCCCCATTTATCATAAAGATTACATATATAGTTTTATTTGTGTTGAACATTCTCTGCCCATGTTATATATAAAATATATTCAAATACATATGAGTCCATTTAAAATAATAATAAATATTCATTGTATATATTTCAGAATCCACACAAAAATCATTCTTTCAGTGTCATAGTTTCTCTTGTGCATATTGTTTTAGTCCATTCCCAGAAGTTGCAGAATCCGTTCAGCAAGAACTAGAATATTATAGAGCACAAGAAGATGAGGTCAAACGTCTTAAAAGCATTATGGTAAGATCTTCTTTGCTTTCTAAGTATTATAGGGAAGAGGAAGGGCATCTAAAAGGATAGAGAGGTTTGCTTTTTTTTTTCTCTAAAATTCAAGGCAATTTATTGCTTTAATAACAGGAAATTATTTTCAGTTTATTTAAGCAGTCTTTTTCAAAAGAAACCTAATATTGAGATCAAAATTTGTTTAAAAAGGAGCTGGGGATATAGCTCAGTTGGTAGAGTGCTAGTTGTTTAAAGAATAATATGAAGTTATGATATGAAAAAAATATATAATGTGACTTTAGAGACATATCTTTCAGTATTCCTCAATCTACCATACTTCAATCCAGCTTCAAATTTCAGCTACACTCTTTATACTGTGTGTACTGTGTGATTGCTGGCAAGTCTCTATAGACTTGCTTTCTTGCTGATCCATAATTTACTTCTCTGGACATGCTTCCTTGCTGACTATAAATTTACTTAGTCAACCATTTATTAAACTGGTGGTGACTAGAAATTTTCTGTGACTGTCAGAAACACATGTGTTTCTGTGTTATCCTAGAAGAGAAGAATAGTTATCCTAGGTAACCTAAATTTTATTGTTTGTCAGTAATCTTAGGAATGTGTTGATTTTTATGCTTGAGCCTGGAGATTTTGAATAGTTTTACTAAAACTTTTTTTTTTCCCCCTTCCCAGGGACTAGAAGGGGAAGATGAAGGAGCCATAAGTATGCTTTCTGACAATACTGCTAAGCTAACATCAGCGGTTAGGTATGCAGTATATCCTCTTCAGTGTCTTTCTGTTATTAAATTTATTTGGGAGGTTATAAATGATTAATATTTTTAATAACAGGAAATAGTATGTAAAAGCAAATACACCTGTAAGCTAAAAGAACTAAATTATGCTTTTAACATGTTTAAGCTGATTTCAGTTCCAACTTAGAGCAAAACATTTGCTTCTTTCACCAATTAGAAATATGAGATGGGGATAATTTTACTAAGAAAACAATATTAACGAGAAAGTAGGGCAAATTGTTGTTAATTTTACTGTTGTAGCCAGTTTTCTTAATTGAAGGTTAAGGAATTTTTATTACTTTAAATGCCGGCAAGAGGAAGAGGATTTTATGTTTTAGAAATATAGGTAAAAGTGTGTTTCCATTAATTTTAGTCAAAACTTTAGAAGCAGAGAGTGAAATGGTAGAAATAATGATATTTGGGACCTAGATTATTTTTAAATGAGAGGCATTTCAGCTGTATTAAAGTAATACATTCTGTATGTGTTCTAGCCTGGAGATTAAATTCAGTTGATAATTTAATTTGTCATTTTTGTCACTATTTCAGTGTTCTGATTTTCCTTCGAGGAAAAAACAGGCATGGGTTTTATTAGAGACTATATCATTTTCTTAGAAAATTTTATCGTTAATTTTCCATTTTTTGGTACTTATAGTTCTCTGCCAGAACTCCTTGAAAAAAAAAGACTTATTGATCTTCATACAAATGTTGCTACTGCTGTTTTAGAACATATAAAGGTAAATTTAACTTTCCCCTCACAATATGACTTGTATTTGCATAAAGTTTATAATTATACTTTGTAAGATGCTTTCATATTCATCCTCATTTATCCCTCACAGTAACACTATGAAGTATAATTCTAGAAGGTAGCAGTATTTTGTTTTGTTTTGTTTGTAAATAAGGAAACTTAAGAACCCAGAAAAATAAATGATATGCCCAAGAAAATCATTTTAATAAATAGAAATTAGGATCTGTGATATTTCTGTTATGTTGCACTTCCTTAATACTGTCTCTGAACATCTTACTCCATTAATAATTAATAGTAATGAAGATTTAGAAATCCTTTTTGCTGTAGTACTATCTAAAATACATATCAGGGACTGGGGCTGTGGCTCAGTGGCAGAGCACTTGCCTTGCATATGTGAGGTACTAAGTTCAATCCTCAGCACCATATAAAAATAAACAAATTACTGTCCATCTACAACTACAAAAAAATTTAATAAAATAAAATACATATCATTTTATATGAGTTGGGATTTTAGATGAATCTTTTAACATTAAAGCTTCTTATTTTCTCTCATTAGAGGTGATTTATTTTAAAACAAATAAATTGGAGCTTCGAAACATTGTTATCATAGATCTTTTTCTCATTACCTTATTCATGATTACCACTTGTCAGCTTACTTAATAAGTCCATTAGTATTCTACTGTCACTTTTTTCTCTAGACATGGAGCTGAATTTCAATGGCAAATTGTGCTAAGACTTGGTTATTACTATACTAACTTCAACATTTCTTTAATATGATTTATTTGAAACTGCTTAAAAAGATGAATATAATTGGACCTATCAAAGTTGATACTATCTTGATTTATGCAGGATTTAAATGTTTTATTTTTTTAATGACTTTAAAACTCATAGAACATTGGAAAGGAATTCATATAGATAGATAATGAACATTGTGCAGCATAGATTTTTAAACCTGAATAATTTCTATTAAGCTGACAGCCTAATATTTTCTTTGCTCCACATCTTTTTTTTGCAGGGGAAAGGGCATCAGGGATTGAACTCAGGGGCACTCAACCACTTACCCATATCCCCAGCCCTTTTTTGTATTTTATTAGAGACAGGGTCTCACTGAGTTTTTTAATTTTAATACCTTACCATTGCTGAGGATGACTTTGAACTCGCAAGCTTCCTACCTCAGCCTCCCGAGCTGCTGGGATTATAAGCATGCACCACCACACCCAGCTTTTGCTCCATATCTTTATATTGATGCTTGATATTTTTCATGTATATACAGGAATAGAAATAAAATTGTGTAGTCTGAATAGTATATAATTGTGCTAATGTTTTCAGTTCCATATGTAATACTTCTGTAAAATGGCAAAAAGCTGTTCCAATATGTTTACTTGACATCATTGTCTATTAGAAAGAGAACATGCTATATAAAACCAGATAAAATAAAACAACTCTTATTGAGAATTTTCTTCTATAGGAGAAAAAGGTTTTGCTTACAAGGCTATATAGGAAGACTGAATCTAATGCAGAAAGTAAAACTTTGCTGCCCTAAAAAAATAGAAATAGGGTCTAGTTTACATCTATTTTACTATGATTATATAATTAGGGCCCTATGATCCATTTAACAAATATTTTTGAGTATTTCCTGTGTGCCAGGCACTGTGCTAAGTACTGGGTGCAAATAGACAATTAACAAATTTTAGGAAGTTGTTAATGGTCCTGTGAGCAATTTGATACTTAAGCTGTTCTCTAGATTTTCTTTGATTTAATGGGGTTTTTGTTTTGTTTTTCCATTATCAAAAATTTATTAATTCTTTTTTAAAATATTTTTTTAGTTGTATATGGACACAATATCTTTAATTTTATTTATTTTTATGTGGTGCTGAGGATCAAACCCAGGGCCTCACATGTGCAAGACATGCACTCTACCACTAAGGTACAACCCCAACCCAGTTTATTAATTCTTATATTTTACTTTCTGACTTCAGTTCTCCCAGCTATAAAATAGGGAAAATGCCAGACTTAGCTCCTGATACCAAATAAAGTTGCATGACCCAAAGTGACTAATTGCTATGAAAAGTACAGTTTAATCTTATTCATGAAACCTTACAAACATTATTCTTCCACAAATATATATGAACATACTCTTCAAAATAGCGCAGGGATAAAAGCCTATGGTTTCAGAAAATTTTGGTTAAAGTAGTATACTTACTCAGTCATATTTGTTGACCATGTGTATTGTCTTGGGCCCTAAAGACAAATAGTAGTACAAAACATTCTCTTCTCTTGAAGCTTATGTTATAGTGACAATAAGCAGAATAAACAAAGTAGAAAGCAGCATAAATTCTGTTTTTAGGTGGTATAAGAATAACAAAAAGAGTGATATGAGGCAATAGAGAATGACTGTGAGAGACCTACCTTTCTGGAATTAAGTAATTAGGATATCACCTTTGATGATGTGATATTTGAGTTGAGTCTTGAATCATGAAATAGAGCCAGTTAGTGAAGATCTCAGAGCCAGAGGGAATAATAAATGCAAAGGCCTTAAGACAGATTTGATATATTTGAAAACTTAGAAATAAGAATAATGTTCTTTATTGAGGAGGGAGTAATAGAAAATGGAGGGAAAAAAAGTAGGAACTTAGTAATTATGGTGGGAAGTCATTGGAAGTTAATGACGATCTGATTTATGTTTTAAATGGAGAGTGGACTGAGGAGTGGTAAGTTCTGGAAATAAACATAGAAGCAGAAGACTTGTACTCTAATTGTCTAGGCAAGTACAGTGTTCTATAAAGTACAGTTTACTTAGGAAATTGTTTGTGATTATTTACCATTTTACACTAATGATCTTAGGTGAGTTTTTCAGAATCAGTTTGTGTTAAAAAAGGCCACCTGTCCAAGACGGTATAATATGACACCATGCCTTATCTGCACAATTCTGCTTGAAGAACTGTTGGTCCTATGAAAAAAAGTGTTTCTTCTAGGACTGCTCTTTCTCTGACAGAGCAACTTATGCTAGAAATGGATTGTCCATTCAAGATAATGAGTCATTTTATATAAAAATTAAGATATTTTTCAATCATTGTTTTGTTGTAACTCAAGAAAGATACCCTTTTCTTAACAGGATCTGATTTACAGAAATTGCCATAAAGGACATTTGCTTTATAGAGGGAAAACAATGTCATGTATAGCATACAATATTCCTACTTGCGTTGTTTTAGGAAACCCAATTAATATCAAAAGAGGTATTTTATATCATAGATAAAGAGCTATTAATTTTAAATATTTACATATAAATTATAGCTGTATTTAGTAAATCATATACATAAAAGCTATTATATTAGTATAGGAAATTGGAATATTTTCTTCTGTGACAATTCCTCATTTAATATTGACCATTTTAAATTCCTCATCCTTGTCAAAACAAGCACATAAACTTCGTTGTTTTCATTTCTCACTACTGCCAATTATAAAATTTCTCCTTGTAGTTTTCCGTAACTATTACATTTCCAATTTTTATTTACTTTTAAGTGGCATATTTATTTGTATCATTACTGTGGTACAAATGTACCACAAATCTGTAGCCATCTACCACTGGCTATAATGTTAATCAAGAATTACTCCTCCATAATGCCTTACTCTTTTGCCAGAACTTCTTGACCATTTGAACTTCACTTCTTTGTAAACAGTTACCTAAACAGTGTTTTTATTACTAAGAGTATTATGTCTTTTTATGCAAAGTTCTCAGAGCATTTCTCTTGATATTTGTCTTTATTGCAGTTGTATGTATCTCTTTGGAGATATCTAGAATATAGCTGCTTCTTACATTTCCTTTGATCAATTTAAGAAATTAATTTCTAGAGAAGTTCTGGTAGTTCTTTCATAATCAGTATTTTGGCAGAAAGTTAAGATCACTCCAGCCCCACACAATGGTACATGTAATTCCAGCCATTCAGGAGACTGAGGCAGAAGGATCAAAAGTTTGGAGACAGCTTCAGCAACTTAGCTGGACCTGTCTCAAAAAAATAAAAGGTGACAATACCACTCAAAGCTGTGGTCTCTGGCTGACACCACCACACCTGCCCTTGCCTCCCGTGTACACTAAAGATCCAAAATCATAACTAACTCCAAATACTTTTACAACTAATAAAAAGGATGAAATCTTTGAATTAAAAGCTGAACTCAAAAAAGAAAGGAGGAAGAAGGCTGTGAAGAAAGTGATTGCTGCTGTAACAGCGGGGAAGGATGTTAGCTCTCTCTTTCTAGATGTAGTGAACTGACATCTTGGAACTGAAAAAACTTGGATATCTCTACTTGATGAACTATGCCAAGAGCTAGTCAGACATGGCCATCATGGCTGTCAACTGATTTGTGAAGGATTGTAGAGATCCCAGTCCTAGGAGATTTGGGCCTTGGCAGGTAGGACCATGGGGTGCATCCAGTGGACAAGATTACAGAATATTTGTGAACCCCCCCCCCACAAGTGCTGGAAGGATGAAAATCCCTATGTTCAGAAAATGGCAGCAGTTTGCATGGCATAATTCCATGATGATATCAATGCCCAGATGGTGAAAGATCAGGGATTTCTGGATTCTCTATGAGATCTCATAGAGTTCAAATCCTATGGTAATAAACTGCTTTTATAAAGAGAACAATATTTAAACTGTGTCCCTTTTCAAGACATGTTTGACACAAACCTATCTTTGGGACATTAGATCACAGGTACCTATGGAACCATGACTACTGTGTACCTCTCACCCTCAGTTTTTTTGAGGTGAGACAGTTGCTCAGAATATAAGCACTAAAATACAAAGTCTTAAAGTATTGTACCTACCCCTGTGTTTACTCAGAAATAAACCAGCACTAATCATTAAAAAAGTAATGATAATAATAAAAGGGACTGGGGATGTGGCTCAATGATTAAGCACCCCTGAGTTTAATCGCCTATACCAAAAACAAACCAAAAAAACCTTTGCTATGAGTTTGGCAAATATTCTCACTTAAATTTATTGATATTCTAAGAATTTTAATGGCTTTGGTCTATAAAGAGGAAATTGTTGAGTACTCATTTGTTTTGAGTATTTTGTGTTTTTACACCTTTGCTTTGGTGTAGTACTTTCTAATGCATGTGTAACTTTCCCAAGTTCTGGTTTTTGGAAAGTGGCTTCTGGGATTTAGAGATTTAGCCCACCTACTAAATCAGAAGTCAAACTGAATTAAGTACTCTGTAGCATCAGATTCCTAAGAAAAGGAAAAGAAGCAAGCAAATGCCCCCATCTGAGAGGAAGACCTCTGATATCTCTATGTTTCTTCTTAATGTAGTTGGCAGAAAATAAACTGTTAAAAAAGCTATGCCAAGCAGTGCTTGGTTGTTACCAGGTCTTTGTGTCTGTTTTACTAGAGAAAGTGGAGAGGGACTGATGTTCATCTAAAGACATGATCTGATGAGGTGATGAGGTCTGTATTCTGAACAAGGCTAGGGTTCCTACTTATAAGGACTAATTTTCTTTATTTCTTTATTTCTGCTTTTTTCTTCTTTGGGGAAAATAACCTTTCAAGAATCTCTTAACTGATTTATACTTAGTGTATTTTCCAAATTAACTGGTGCCCTTTTTTTCCTCTATAAAACATAATAGCTGATGGCCACATTGACTTCCTGACAACTCATAGCTAATATACTTCCTTCTTATTTCATTTTTTATTCTTATGGGCTGGACTTTTTTGCTCACCAAGGAGTTACTTGTATTTAATTTCAGTCTATTTATATCGATTGTAAGTATGTGAAAAGAAGATTGCGTCAAGTTACACATTTTAGAAAGACTGAAAAGGTGGTGATTTTAAGTATTATTTGGAATGATTGTGGGTAAAAATGTCATCTATAAAATCTTGAAAAATACTATACAGTCTCATTGCTTTGCAGTGTCTATTTCAATCAGTGAAACTCTATACTCAAAAGGTCTTGGACCTATATTAGTGACAGACAAATAGTTCTATAATTTAGGTCTTAAAGACAATGTTTTTAAATGTACATACACAACACAGATCCTTTTTTATTAGTCTTTACATTAACTGATTGATAAGTACTATTCCTGATCACATTAGAGGTCTTTTGCTATACTAGAAATAAAAACACTTCTCTGGCTTGATTTTGTACTGATCTGTCTTAAAATAATTTCTTGTCTTTTATACATAGCAAGTGAATAATTATATGACCTTGGTGTCTTCAAGGTAGAGATAAACTATATTCTGTACCAGAGGGTCCCTAGTAGACAAATTATCAGTGTCTTTGCTTCTTATCCCAAATAAGATTAGTCAGTATTAGAACCTGAAGTTTTCTTTACTCCCAGTGCATAAAAGATATCTCTTTTTAAAAAATATATGTTTATTTTAGTTGTAAATGGGCTTTTATTTTATTTATTTGTGGTGTTGAGACTCAAACCCAGGGCCTCACACATGCTAGGCAAGTGCTTTACCACTGAGCCACAACCCCAGCCCCTAAAAGATACCTCTTGAGTGAGTGGAATGTACTTAAACTTCTTAGTCACTTTATCAATTTCTTTTTTTTTTTTCTTTCTTTTTTTGGGGGGG
>NW_025999900.1:28194303-28248748 GCF_001458135.2 Marmota marmota marmota | reverse complement strand
TTTTTTTTTTTTTTTTTTTTTTTTTTTGGGGGGGGGGGGGGAATACCTTTTTTAATTTGTTCTAATTAGTTATACGTAATAGTAGAATGCATTTTGATATATCATACATAAATGGAGTATAACTTCTTATTCTTCTGGTTGTACATGTAGAGTTACACAGATCATGTAATCATATATGCACATAGGGTAATAAGGACTGTTTCATTCTACTATCATTCCTTCCCATACTCCTTACCCTCACTTCAGTCATCTCTAATTCAAAGTACCTCTATTCTTCCCTAGACACCCCACTTTTTGTGAATTAGCATCCACATATCAGAGAAAACATTCTGCCTTTGATTCTTTGGTATTGGCTTATTTTGCTTAGCATTATATTCTCCAGCTCCATCCATTTACCAGCAAATGCCATAATTCCATTCTTCTTTAAGGCTGAATAATATTCCATTGTGTATATATACCACATTTTCTTTATCCATCTGTTGATGGGCACCTATGTTGGTTCCATAGTTTAGCTATTATGAGTTAAGCTGCTATAACCAGTGATGTGACTGTCGCTGTAGTATGCTGATTTTAAGTCCTTTGGGTGTAAACCTGGGAGTGAGATAATTGGGTCAAATGGTGGTTCCATTTCAAGTACTCTGAGGAATCTCTATACTGCTTTCCATAATGGTTCCACCAATTTGCAATCTTACCTGCAATGTTTGAGTGTACCTTTTTACCTCACATTCTCACCAACGTTTTTTATTAGTACTTGTATTCTTGATAATTGCCATTCTGACTGGAGTGAGATGGAAACTCAGTGTAGTTTTGATTTGCATTAACTTCCTCTAGCTTTTTGCTTTTTGTATTTCTTTGCCACCGGCTATTGTGGAAATGAAGCATTGTCATGTAGCAGGATCCAATAATTGATTCATAAAGGTTAAATTCAAAGGAATAAAGATGTCAAAACTCAGTAAGGAAGCAAACAAATTAATGAGGGTTCTTCAGCGAAAAAGAAACAATTGTTGGCTGAAAATAGGAACATTTTTTTTCTTTTAAAGGAAAACAAGACTTGTGTGTATGCATTTGTATGTCAAATAATTTAACATTGTATGACTATGTATATTTGTATGTGTGTATTTCCCCATTCTACAAGGGAAATGAATCTCAGACATTCTTAATACTTGTCTTAAGATCATCTGCTATAGATTGAATTTGAGCTTTTAAATCCCAGACTGTAGTTCCTTCAAAAAGATTCAGCAAAAACATAATGAGAATGGTTTGCTCTTTGATAATCCCTTTGGAGTAACCATAAGATTAAAAATAATTCAAATGCAAACAATCAGTGAGGGCTGAGGATGTAGCTCAGTGACAAGAGGGCATGCCTAGCATGCATGAGGTTATTGATGGTTTCAATCCCCAGCACCACAAAAAAAAAAAAAAAAAAAGATTTTTTGCCATATATCAAATATATTTACATCCATCAAATATGTTTTTTGTATACTCTTTGTATTCATTATAAATGACATACATGCACAACACACATATACCGAAAAAAAGAAAACAGGAATAAGGAACCTCAATTGTTTATTAAAATACCTGATCACTTAATGTGTTTAATTGCTCATTTAATGTGTTCAGTCACTCCAGTTGTTTTATTAATTTTCATAAAACAGATATACTTTTTCAACAAAAATTTTTCCAGTTTTATTGAATTGTAATTGAAAAATAAAAATTATATATTTATGGTGTACAACATAAGGTTTTGATTGTGAAATGATTTAGCACAATCAAGGTAATTAACATGTCTCCTTTCATAGTTGCATTTCTTTTGTAACAAGATTGAAGATCTACTCTCATCAGATTTCAAGTATACAATGCATTATTGTTAAGTAATAACCACATGCTGTATTTTAGGTCTCTAGAAATTATTCATCTTTATAACTAAAGTTTTTTGGTTTTTTTTTTTAATTTTTTATTTGTTCTACTTAGTTGTACATGACAGCAGAATGCATTTCAATTCTTCATACACAAATGTAGTGCAACATTTTGTTTGGAAGATCTATCCAGTGGTAAGAGAGGCGTGTTAAAGTCACTCAGTTTTATTTTGTTATGATCTATTTTCTTCTTGAAATTGAGAAGCGTTTGTTTGATATATGCAGATGCTCCATTGTTTGGGGCATAGATATTTATGATTGTTATGTCTTTTTATATATATATATATAACAACAGAATGCATTACAATTCTTATTACATATATAGAGTACAATTTTTCATATCTCTGGTTGTATATGTAGTATATTCACTCCAATTCGTGTCTTCATGCGTGTACTTCGGATAATAATGATCATCACATTCAGCCATCATTAATTACCCCATGTTTCCTCCCTTCCCCTCCAACCCCTCTGCCCTAGAGTTCCCTCTCCCTATCCCACTATGAATCAGCCTCCTTATATCAAAGAAAACATTTGGCATTTGGTTTTTTGGGATTGGCCAACTTCACTTAGCATTATTTTCTCTAACTACATCCATTTCCCTGCAAATGCCATGATTTCATTCTCTTTTATTGCTGAGTAATATTCCATTGTGTATATATGCCACTTTTTTTATCCATTCATCTATTGAAAGGCATCTAGGTTGGTTCCACAATTTAGCTATTATGAATTGTGCTGCTGTAAACATTAATATGGCTGTGTCCCTGAAGTATGCTGTTTTTAAGTCTCATATATATAATTTTTTTTTAATTTTAATGTGGTGCTGAGGATCAAACTCAGTGCCTCACGCATGCTAGGTAAGCACTCTGCCACTGAGCCACAACCCCAGCCCTACTTTTCCACTTTCTATTTCTATAAATTCAACTTTTTCAGATCCCACATATTTGTCTGTCTATATCTGTTTTATTTGACTCAGCATAATTTTCTCCAGGTTCATCCATCAAATATATTTTTAATATATCTTTTGTGTTTATTATAAATATAGGACTAGGTGCTGCTGAAGCCCAGGAAATTTTTTTAAGCACATGCCAAATCATCTTTATATTCTTTTCTTTTTGCATCATTTTATATATTATGCATGAAGAAGCTGGAAAGATATTCAACCTATACAAAATTTCCCAAGAATTTGCCAACACTCTTTATTAGATAAGAACCTTTTATTGTCCTGTTTACATATATTTGTTTTTTTAATTAATAGATTCCATTTATTTTAGTGCAGTTTTATGTTTACAGGGAAAAAAATGGAGAGTTCCCACATATTCTTTTACCCACATACTTCTAGTTTCCCAGTGTTAACATTTGCAATAGTAAGACATTTGTTATAGTTGGTAAGTCAACATTAATATATTATTACTAACTACAGTCCTTAGTTTACCTTAGGATTCACTTTTTGTGTTGTACATTCTGTAGGTTTTGACAAACACATTGACCTGTATCAATTATTACAGAATTGTGTAGAATAGTTTTACTGGCCAAAAAACCTACTGTGTTCTGTGTTCTACCTGTTTATCCCTCCTTCCTCCCTGTACTCTTTTTTGAGGGGTTGGGGGCAGCTACTGGGGATTGAACTCAGAGGCACTCGATCAGTAAGCCACATCCCCAGCCCTATTTTGTATTTTTATTTAGAGACAGGGTCTCACTGAGGTGCTTTGCACCTCGCTTTTGCTGAGGCTAGCTTTGAACTCGAGATCCTCCTGCCTCAGCCTCCTGAGCTGGGGGCATGCCCTACTTTCCCTATACTCTTCTTCCTCCCTTAAGCCTGGCAGCCACTGATCTTTATACTGTTTCCATAGAACTACCTTTTCCAAAATGTCATTTAGTTGGAATTACAGAGTAAGTGGACTTTTCAGCTCAGCTTTTTTCACTTAATAATATCTAAGGTTCCTCCCATTATTTCATGACTTCTTAGCTCACTTCTTTTTATTGCTGAGTAATATTCCCTTGTGTGTATATACCACAGTTTGTTTATCCTTTTACCTACTGAAAGATATATTGGTTGCATCCAAGTTTGGGCAGTTACAAAACCTGGTATAAACATTCATGTGTGCATTTTTTGTGTATGCATGTTTTTAACTCTTGGACATATACCAAATATTCTTGAGCACATGATTGCTAAATTGTATGGTAGGAATAAGTTTAGTTTTGTAAGAAACTGCCAGACTCTAAAGTAGCTATACCATTTTGCATTCCTACCTGCAATAAATGAAAGCTGCTATTACTCCATATCCTCACCAGCATTTGATATTATCAGAATCCTAGTTTGGGGCCATTCTAATAGTGTGTAGTGGTATTTCATTGTTATCTTAATTTGCATTTCCCTGATGACAAATGATGTAGGGCATTTTTTCATATTCTTATTTGCCATCTATTTATCTTCTTAGTTGAAGTGTTTTTCATGGATCATGCTTTCAGTGTTTTATCAAAAAAAAAATCATCACCATATAGATTTTCTTATTTTCTAGTTGTTTTATAGTTTTCCATTTTACATTTAGATCTGTGGTCTAGTTTTAGTTGATTTTTGAAAAGGTGTCTTTTTCCATTATATTGATTTTGGTTCTTTATTAAAATTCAGTGACTACATTTGCATGGGTCTGTTTCTGGGGATCTCATTTCTCCTGTGTTGATATATATGTACAACACTGTCTTGATTACTATAGCTTCATAGTAACTCTTGAAGTCGGATGGTATCACTCCTCCAAGTTTGTTCTTCTCCGGTATATTATGTTGGCTGGCTGGGGTCTTTTGCTTCTCTATATATAGAATCATTTTATAAATATCCACAAACTAACTTGCTGGCATTTTTATTGGGATTATATTGAACCTGTAGATCAAATTGGAAAAAAACTGACATCCTGACAATATGAAGCCTATTTGGTTTCTTTCATATCAGTTCTGTTCTGTCATTACAGATCTTACACCTGTATTGTTGGATTTGTATATAAATATTTGGGGAGTTTAGTGCTGGTAAAGTGGCACAATTTTTAATTTCTGTTTCCTATTGTTCATGCTAATATATAGAAAAGTCATTGGCTTTTATATGTTAACCTTGTATCCTGCAACCTTGACATAATTGCTTATTAGTGCCAGGAGTTTGTTGTTGTTGTTGTTAGTTCTTTGGAATTTTCAATAAAGACACTTATATCATCTTCAACCAAAAATTGTATTTTTTCTTACCCAGTTGCTATGCCTTTTATTTCCCTTGTTTATTTATTGAATTAGCTAAGACTTCCAGTATAGTAATAGGGATAAGATCTTTATGGGAAAGAAATTTAGTTTGTCATAACTGGCATTTTGTTTTGTAGAAGACATTGTGGGAAATTGGTGTAATTTCTTCTTTAAATGTTTAATAGAATGCCCTAGTGCATCAATCAGGATCTGATGCTTTCTGTTTATTAGCCACATTTTTAAAATAGATATAAATGCATTCAGATTACCTATTTTTCCTTAAGTGAGTTTTGATAGCTTTTATCTTTTAAGAAATTAGTTCATTTCATTTGGTTACCAAGTTTGTGCACATAGAGTTATTTAAAACAGTACTTTATTATCCTTTTAACGTCATGAGCTTAGTAGCAAGAGCCCTTCTTTCATTTCTGGTATTATTAATTTGTATCTTAACTCTTTCTTCTAGGATTTTTAGTTTCTTAGGTTATCACCTGAGTAGAGATTTATCAATTTGATGTTTTTAAATAACCAGCTTTTGGTTTCTGTGATTTTGTTTATTTTTCTGTTTTTAATTTCATTGATTCCTGCTCTGATTTTTATTATGTATTTTCTTCTACATATATTCAATTTAGTTTGCTCTTTTTTGTTTTCTGAGTCATAATAAGACTTATAGCAGTTTATAAGTCCTACATAAATGTCCGTACAGAAATATTATAGAGCCATAATACAATAAGACAGTAGTTTACAAGTGCCACATAAATCTCTATTCTCTACAGAAATATTGTTGATAAAGCAATTTTCATTATCTAATGATAAGGTCACTTTTATTTGTATTTTAAATACTTGTAATCTATAAAGATCATTTTTGTATGTTTTAAATTTTTGGTATATACATTATTTTAGTTTGAATTAAATAAATTTTCAGCAAACATCAATATGTAGGATAAATTTATAGATTAAAGTTGTTTCCTTAGTCTAAGTCTGATTTAGGACCACTTCCACAAATAGCACATTAAAAAATGAGATAAAAATTCAGAATAGTTTCTATGTATTCATATTGTTAATTCACAAATGTGGCTTTGAATCTTCTGGCCACCAAAATTTTAAAAGGGAGCAAGAGAGAGATAAGTTTTAAAAACTTCTGGCAGAAAGTTGATTTTCTTACTTTTAAGAAAAGCATTACTTAATGTAACATTACAAAAAATATTGCATTATATTATCTAAAGTAAACTATGATGTAAGGATATAGTATTTAATATCAGTTACATTTACGGATTTCATATGACTGTTTTGTATGGCACCTTTAATGAAAGCTAAGGGTATAATATTAAAATACAATTCAGTGAGAGTAGTTCTATCAGTTACCAAGGTAGTAAGATCTAAGTTCATAGCCTTTTAATGGTTCATCTTAAACTTAGAATAGAATTTTTAATATCTAGAATAGATGACTACCAATTTTTTAAATAATTTATAATATCAATTTTTGATTGGATTTTTGATAGGATTTGATAAAGCAAAGTTGATTCTATATTCTTATTTGAATGCTAGAAATGTAGTGTCTTGATAGAAAAATACGAAGATTTAAAAATGAGATAACCACGGGGGCTGGGGATGTGGCTCAAGTGGTAGCGCGCCCGCCTGTCATGCGTGCGGCCCGGGTTCGATCCTCAGCACCACATACAAACAAAGATGTTGTGTCTGCCAATAACTAACTAAATAAATAAATATAAAAAAAAAAATGAGATAACCAAGTAGTAAGGTTAACATTCTATTGTAGAAATTGAAGATCCTAACCAGTTTCCTCACCTTAATAATACATTGCATTTTCCCTCCTCTGCACAAAATTGAGGTGAAGATGAAAGGATTAATTTATGTCATTCTGACATATAAGCAAGTGTTTCAAAGTGATTATTTTCAGCTACTTGTCTTATAAAACACTTCTAAATATAACTTAATGGATCATCCAGTTACTGTGAAATAATTTCTTATGTTGGCAAACTCATGCATGCAGTGGCAAACATTTCAGTGTGAAATTCATCAAAATACCCACCTAAATAACTGAAAATAAATTAACCTGATATTTTGTTATATTAGGGAAAAAAATTGTTTTTGAGAATCCCAGTCATCTTGTAGGGCCCAGTGTACACAATAATGAATGAGGAGTCTTGAAGAGTTCATAATCTCATGATATACACCAACCACAAACTATTAGAATAATGCATTACCACTGCTACCCACGTAGATGAAGGGAGATAGAAGTACAGCCCTAATAGATGGTACAAATTGAACTCATGAAGAAGAAAGAAAGAATAAAAAAGGTTGAAGTATAAACAGTCTTCAATTTAGGTACAGATTATATTCTGGAAGTCTAATTCTAAGTTTATTATAGCGTATAATATACCTTCTTTAAAATATTATGTGGTAGATAGGTTTCTTTCCCATAGAACCTGTTTAGTCTACAATGTAGAGTTATTTCTCATATTGCATTGTAACATAGAAGGGTTTATATCCTCCCTCCCTCCCTCTCTCTCTCTCTCTCTCTCTCTCTCTCTCCCCTCCCCCCCCCTAAGAAAAATAGAGAGAAATATTGAGATTTTCAATGGAAGAAGGAGGTAGAACTCTAATTCTTTCTTGCCTTTTCTTTCACTGCTAAATGGTACCAGGGGATATAATTGGGGCCTAGAGATGAGAAGGACTTTGCCATCAGTCAGTCATTAAACAGAGGTAAGAAATGAGGCTAGCAATGAAGAGAGAATTCTATAATGGTGATATCTGCTAGAATAGAGAGAAGAATGCCAAAGAGATGGAAGATCTCCAACAATTATAAGGAAAAGAATTCCATTTATATCCTGTGTGGGTATCTGGTACATGTTTCTAGGTAACAGATTTTCAAAAAGGCAAAAGGTGTAAACAAACTATACTTCTCAGATGAATCTTAAGAATTGTCTATTATGAAAAGGAATTGTCCATTACAGTAAAGGAAGAGACAGACTAGCTTTGGAAAATGTTTTCTTTAGATTTGTTTTATTTGTGTTTTTTCCAATCCAGTGAGCTATAGGTAGGCAAATTTTAACAACATATATGCAGTATTAATTGAATATAAATTCTGAGACAGTATACTAAAAAGCTTCATTGTTAACTGGAAAGAAATACTAAATTTACTTTTATCATATCCTTGCTTAGAAAGCCCTTCTAAAGCAATTCTTGAGAAATTCATGTTTCTCATAACTCATATTCACAATATATTCACTGTATGTATAATCTGTATTCCATGTGTAGTGCTTTTGATTTTCTATAATAGTCCCTTTTATAGTCCCTTTTATCTGTTTATTCTTGATATTTAATGTAACTACCAAAAATTTATCTTGATGTTATTTTATAATTTTTAAGTTGTTCATTTTTAATGTCACTCTTACTATGCAAATTGTATTATCTATTAAGCCCATCTTGAATAAGAATAACCAATCTTTGAAGTTACCAAGTTGCCTCTCTCAGTATTTTCCTTCATTTGAAGAATTTGAGAAAAGACCTATAGATAAAAGATCTCTGGCCAGAATGACCTTTTGCCAAATATATACAAAAATTATATGTATTACCAAAAAGCCAAACACGTACTAATTGACAAATATGCTTTTTTTCATAAAGCAAAAGAAGCAATAAATTGTTCTTGAGGAAAATATAAATTTCCCTACTCTTTATCTGTGGTGTACATTGAAGTATGACCTGGATTTGAATCTCAACTCTCTACTACTTCTACTCTGGTAACCTTGAATAAACTTAAGTTTCTTTGTGTCTGCTTCTTCATCTTTAAAATGAGACTAACAATTCCTAGCTCATAGTGTTATTTGGAGAATTAAACAAGATAATTTAAGGTAGTGGTTTTTAAACACTGTTCTCTAGTACCCTAGAGCTCTGTAGAGACATTTCATGGGTCACTTATATGTTTTAGTATACTCATAGAATTGATGAAATTTATAATCACAACCTGATGTTGGAACTTTTTTATCACCAAAAACAATTTTTTTTTAATTTTTTTAAACCCTGTCCATTACCACTCAAACTAAATTGTTTTGGGACTCGATTTACATTGCTCCTTAGAATTTGGAATACAAGTTAATATGTCAAGAAAGGAGAAATGAATCAGATGTGTGTATACCTGCATAAGTTAATGAAACATTGTTTTTTCACTGATCCATATAGACATTTGATTCCCTTGTAACATTTAGCATGCTTAATTCTTTATATTAAAGCACTAAAGATTAGATTATTTACATTTTTTATTTCTAGAAGGTCATTCACCTATTTTTATGATTTTTAAAAATGACTGCTTGCTTGTATATGTCCTGCTCTTAGTTTTGAAATTCAATAAATTCAAGTACTTATTATGAGCCAGGTTCTTTGTTAAACTCCTAGGTTAAACAATTAAGTAGACACATTCTAAGGAGTTTATAATTTTAGGAAGAAGACATAAAAAGCAAAGGAGAGTAATGTGATGTGATCATTGTTGTTATGGAGAGATCATTGTTATTATGAAATGCTTTTGGTACAGGGAAAGGAGTAACGAGTTCTGGCTAAGGAATATGAGGGAGAGAGCAGAGAAGCTGCAAATAAGATGAAATGAATAGAATTCACTGGATAAATGATAGAGAAGTAATATATCCTTTAAAAACTACAAGAAATAACTTGTGCATAACCCTGGAAGGTTAAAAGTATACACTATGCTTAATGAAAATTTGGTGAGCTATATGGTGTACTGAGGAAACCAAGTCTATAAATAATGCTGAAATCAAAAAAGTTGGCTGGGTCATACTGTGAACGGCCTAAATAATGCCATATTTTATTGCCTTTCCGTTTTCATTCCTGGCTTTACAAATAATAGCTTTTCCTAATCTAATATTCACATTAGCATAGTTCCTACTATCATTTTAGTTCCCTGGGAGTTTTCTTTTACTTCTTTCACTACTGTTGTTTCTCATATCCTTTCTTGTGTTAATTATTAAATATCTATCTTCTCTGTTCCCTTAGCCACTACCCTGGTCTTTTCTATAGGATCTCTCTTATATTTCTTTTGTCTATTTTTAATATTATTTCTAGGATTTTGTCATTCCATAGGATTTTACCTCTTTTCTGTTATAGTTATAAAAGTAGCACTATATAGTAGCTAAAATAGTTCCTATATCATCAGGGAATATGAAGGCACAAACATTTTATAATAAGGAAGAAACTTTTTCTATTATACTCTCATTAAGCACTCACTGGTAAAGAAAATTTTCACATACTGATGTAGTCTGTTATTCAAAAAGGGGCAGAAGAGTATAGCATATTAACTTTTTGTGTCAAAATGGGGAGGGATATTAGAATGTAGGTTCTATTTCTTTATGTTAATACAGTGAAAAACTATAGAAGAAATAATTAAAATGCTGATAGAAGCAGGTGGAATTGAATGGGAAGAAGACTGGCAAGAACTGGAACTTCTTTGTCCTTTCTGTGTTGTTTATTTTTAAACTACCTGAATATTTCATTCTTTAAAAATCTGGCTTTGTGTGCCACTGCAGGGGAGTGGAATTGAAAAGACTGACTTATTTCCCTATTGCCCATGTATGAAATCCACTCTTTATTCTACTATTTGGATGTCTGCACTCTGTTATACCTTGGTATGATCTGTTTAACCTAAATGAGCTATATCTGAGTTCCCAAGTCACTTTTAATTCAAAATATATCACTTCCTCTTCCACAAAAGTTTATTTATTTAATTATATAATTTTAGCATAAAATATTTACCTTCTCTAATTATCTGTTGATTCTTTATTGGTATTGTTGAGTATCCAAATTTATTTCATGAATGGTTTTTATTGCTACTTTAACTTTTAACTCCTTTGTGTTAGGAACAAATATGTTCTTTTCTGTTTTGTTATAAGAATCATAATTTAATAGATATTTGAGAATAATTACTTTTATTTACTCTAACTTCATTTGGATCAATGTCACTTGGAAACATTTTACTACTTTTTTGTTATCTAAAACTTCAACATATCAAATAGAACTAATGAGGGGAAAAAAGTTTAATTTTTAAAAAACATTGAAAGCAGGCTAATTAGGGTAATTTTTTGTTCACTTAAGATAGAAAAATGTGGATTTGCACACTAAAAAATGTAAACAGCATGGCCACAATATTAATTTGCATGGAGTACAATGTGATTTGTGTTCTAGTTGGTAATTAATACGATTAGTGTGTTTTTATTTTTACTAATATATGTAAGACATGTACAGTTAATTCTGATACATTACAAAATAGTTAATCTGTTGGCTAGGATTTATACATGTATGTATATGTGTATATTAAGTGTGTGATTAAAAGCAAGAAACTTGAAATTGTACCAGGAAATGAACATTTATTTTTTAAATTGATTATAGAAAATAGAAACTTTTGAAAGACTTTTAATATATTTTTATTACTTGATGTAGTCTCATCTAATATTTACTTTGAAACAGGCAAGAAAGCTGGATGTATATTTTGAATATGAAGAAAAAATAATGAGCAAAACTACTTTGGATAAATCTCTTCTTGATATAATATCAGACCCTGATGGTATGTACCATAAATTTAAGGTTAAAAGTTTCACATCTTATGAATCCACCATTTTCAATTTGAGCAAAATTTAAGTAGAATTACTACTTTTCTGAGTCAATACTAATAACAAGGAAGCTCAGTGAACTGTTTTCTGTTGAAAAACTTTCAACGTAGTAGTTCCTAAAGTGGAAAAATGATTTGTATTTTATTTACTGAACTTTCCTTTGATATTATTTAAAGCACTTTTTGTTTTTATTTCTAAATCTATTTTATATGTTTAAGAAATTCACTTTGAGAAAACCTTGTAGTCAATTCTTTATATTTGTATGTCTAAGTATTTTATGTTAGATTGTATTGAAACAAAATACAACTATTTATAATTTGAAAATATAACCTAATTATAACTTTTAATTATAGTGACTGTGGAATGTATGTAGGGGGTTAGCCTCTAAAATAGTCAAACCTTAAGAGACGTTTTGATTATTTCAGAATAGTTCTGAATCCAAATTTCATTGTTTCCCAAAGCAAATATAAAGCCCATGACCCATTTTGCAGATATGGAGTATTCAAGCTGTATAATGACGATTTTTAGTTCAAATTCGGATATAAGCTTTAGACTTTTTTCCAAATTGAAAAAAAGAAAATCCAAACTAATGTGTAAATAAAGATTCCATTCATTAAAACTTCTGAGGAGCCACAAGTATTGCTTATACTTTTAAAAACTAGACTTATAACGTTTTGCTATGTATGTGCACTTTGCAAAGAGAGAAACATCCATCACTTCCGAGGTATTCCTTGTTATTTGTAAAAATTTTCTGAATACAATTAAAACAATAAATGTGTTGATAAAAAGGCCTTTCTTCTTTGTTTCTCACACAACTTTTTCCAAAAGACATTAAGTAGGGCAGAACAAAGTCGGCATTCATGCACAGTGGCAGTCTGGTGCCACTTTAGCCCAGAACAAGATGTTGGAACCTAAGCAGGATGGCAGGAGAAACTACACATGGGATAGAGGGGAGTGGGTAACCTAGCGTGAAATGTCAAAGTTCAAGAGGGGATGAACAGTGTATCCACATGTAGGAACAAGTTTTGCAAGAGGTATAAAAGCCCTAACTGATTAAGGCAAGTGATCCCACACAAGCTCAGTCTGGGCCCAGGTAGGTTGAAAAGTGTGTCCAGGTGTGTGGTGGTTCCATCATAGGGAATCAGAGTTCAAGTGAAATAAGAAGATCATCCCTGCAAGCAAAGGGATAGCAGCAGATATGGATACTTATTACAAACAGAGAACTAGTTAAACAAGTAAATATGTCGATTAGTTTAAAGGGAGCTGGATTTCTTGTCATCAGAGGAAGAAGTATTAAGTACAGAAAGGTAAAAACTAGAATGAAGTAGTATTCAAGTGTTGTGAATTTAGTGTTCTCACTATATATTTGTCAGATCTAGAAATCAATATACACACACACATATGTGCACACTTATGTATTCCCTAGCTGAGGAGGCCTGGGAACAGTAATATCCCACTGCTAAAGATTTTGGCTCATAAATACCATTTTCCACCAGGACTCCTTGGAGAAGTAACTGATTCCAGGACTCAGGTAGGGAAAGGAAGTACTAGATGAGTCTGGAACATTTTGTTGTAACAAAAAGCAAGGAAAGAACTCAAAATATGATAGAACATGTCAAAAAGTCCCAGAAGTCAGCTTGACAAGTCTCCAAATCATGACAGTTGAATGTCAGAATAAATAATGAGTATAGCCCATTGAATGAAACAGCTACAAGTCCTCATAGACAAAAAAAAAAAATGGTTACCTTCAAATTTTACAGGATATTTACAGTTTCAGAGTACTTACTTAAAAAGTATTTATTAATTACAAAGAGAGATATAGTAACTTTACAGTGGAGAAGCCTAACAAATACCCTATTTGATTATCACATTAAAATCATCAGTAATGAGATATTCGGAAATACTGCAGCACCTACTATGATTTATTGCAAAGAATACAGCATCCTTTTGTAATATTCTTGCTAAAAATGTATAATCTGAATCTAATTGTGATGAAATATTAATTGCACAGTATGCTGCCAAAAAAAAAAATGTAACCTATAATTTTAAAAAATACCAAGTCATGCCAGTCAAGGAAAGCTGGAGGAACAATTTTGTACAGAAGACTAAAGAGGCATAACAATTCTGTGCAACACATTATCCCAAAGTTTGCCATGAAAGATATTGTAGACAATTCATTAAACTTGAAATGGGATATGAGAATTAAACAATAATATACATATCAAGTAGCAGATTACTAAATCTATGTAACAATGTATCAACGTCAATTTTCTGTTATCAAAATTATATTGGAAATGTCTTCGACTTTGAGAGTAATGGACATTAGCTCAGCAACTTAAATTTTTCAGAGATTAAAAAAATGCTTTCCAAGCTATTCTTAAAACTTTTCTCAAAATATAAAGTATGACAAGAGGTTCCAGGCTGTAGCTACGTGCTATAGACTCTTGGTTTAAAAAGAAACATTTTATGATTTCAGTTTGGTTCATATATAGTTATATGCATCAGGATGCTCTTCAATTCTTACCATAAGATAGCTCTATTGGCAAAGAGACTCTAGAGGGAGCTGCGGTTGTAGCTCAGTGGTAGAGCACTTGCCTAGCATGTGTAATGCACTGGGTTTGATCCATAACATCTTCCAATAATAGGTAATACTTTGCTTTAAAAAGAAGGAATAGTTCCCATTCCTCAAGAGGAAACATATTTTATAATATTAGTGTTAATAAATGCCCTAGGGATTTTTAAAATTTTTTAATTTTATTTTTTAAATGTGATTGTATTTTTATAGTTTTATTTTATTTATTATTAAACAACTATTAATTTTACCAACCTCTTCTTGCCATCTTACAAGTATCCCATTCTATATAATTGTATTATTACCTGCCTATATCCTTCCTTTTCTTTTTGAGTTTTTTAATCTAAAAAGTAAATCTCAACACTATAGTTTGTAAGTTAGAATGAATTTGTTTCCATAATCACAGCCCTCTAACCCTACGATTAATCTTTTTCTGTATCTGTATTTTATGTGGTTATAATTATGGTAATTATCAGTTGAATCAAGAACCATATTTTGTTTTGCCACATTTACATATGCCTTGAATTTTAATGTACTTGTAAATGTTGATTATCATAACCACAATTATGAAAGTTTTTTGTTGTTATTTTTCTTTTGTAGCAGGAACTCCAGAAGACAAAATGAGACTGTTTCTTATTTATTACATAAGTACACAGCAAGTCCCTTCTGAGGTATGTGCTCTAAAGAATTATTGGGAGGAATGCTTATTTGCAGTTATAACAGAATTTCAAAAATAGAAATAAAAATCACTATGGCTAGATAACTACTTCATTCTTTTCTTTAAAAGAAAAACAATTTGTTAAGGCTCATTCTATTTACTACAGAGTTTGTGGCAGTTTTTATTGTCACCAGGGGAAACTGTCCATTCAGGAAATGTCTGACCACTATTAAGTTGTTAAAATATGAACTGAATTCAAGGTGCCAAAATTCTTATTTCTGGAAAATAACTACTCTAAAATAGGTTAACCAGTATTGATAGGATTTTTGAACAGACAGTCTTATAATTTTAAGATTGTTTTGAAACTAGTATTCCATAGAAAATATCCTATATCCTCTATTATGTAGGAAAGTGATGGGTTTTTGGTGTCAGGCTTCTTACTGAGTTAGAGATCATTGACTCTTTCTCAAGTATAGTTTTACTAGGTGAGCAAGAAGTATGAGCAACTAGTTTTACTAAATGAACTTCTAAGATTACATCTGGAATAACATGGCTATTGTAAATTTCCTTTGCTGGTAGCAGTTACTTTTTAATATCTAGTAAATTGTCAGGCTTCTGCAGATCAAAACTTTTGGGCATGTTAAAACAGCAAAGATCAAAACTTTGGGGCATGTTAAAACAGCAAACTAAACCCAGTATTTGCTTTAGGCCATTTCTATTGTACTATAGGAATACATCTATCTTTTGACTTCTACTTTAATTCAGTAAGTATGGTTTTCTTTGTAAAAATCTCTCATCAATGGGAGTTTCCCATTATATTGTATAAGATTCTAGCAGACTTTATTATGCTTTCTTAAGACTATGATTTTTTAGCTGGGCACAGTGGTGCATGAGTGTAATCCTAGCAAAACAGAAAGTAGAGGAGGGAGGATCACAAGTTCAAGGCCAGCGTCAGCAACATAGTGAGACCCTGTCTTAAATAAAAAATATAAAAGGATGAAAGTGTAGCTTTATGGTAGAATGCCCTAGTTTCAATCGCCAATAAAAAAAAATATATATATATATATGGTTAAATCATATATAAGTGATTTTAAAACAATAGTTTAATTGGGCATTAATTTCATTTATTTTTGTATAAAAATTACATCTTTTCAGAAGTTTCAGTGATGATTAAGAGGCTTAATGCAAATTATGGCTACTGGTATCAGATTAACAGCCCTTTAATACAAAGTAATGAAAACTCCTGGTTGATGGTAAACTTTAACCACTTCTCCCTTGTAATGTTTTTATAGTATAGTTCTTTAACTTACACAGATTCAACTGGACTTACTCATTAGGAAAAAAAAAGCTCAAGGAAGAGAGAAAAAAACAGCTATTTAAGAGGTGTAGGACACTCAGACCCCAATCTGGGTGGTGGAGGGGGTGTAATACACTGTTTTTCAGTTAATGAATCTGGACCCCTAGAATATATAAGATGGGAAACCTGAATCAGCAGTTCTTTTCAGTCCATGTTGTTCTCCTGTTACTTCTGGTTCTGAAATATTCTTGGTCAAGCCAAATCATTAATTTAATGCTTGTCCCAAAGAAAGCCAATCTATGTTAGCAATAGAGAAAAAACGTGACTGTTGAATTTACTGAGGGATGATAAAATACTACACTTTATTGGTGATTTGGGAACCTGTTAAGTTATTTTTATTTTATGTGATTTTTGTCTCAGATCCTCACTTGGGTATTCAGTAAAGATGCAACTCCATTCTATTTAGGTACCAATAATTTAAGCTCATGCTTTTGGTATTACTTGCTGATTACTCAAATGACAACATTCATGAAAGCATAAATTTTTGTCATACAGTTCTTTTCTTATTTCAGGCTGATTTGGAGCAGTATAAAAAAGCTTTAACAGATGCAGGATGCAACCTTAATCCTTTACAATATATCAAACAGTGGAAGTAAGTTTTATTTTCCTTATTCCTGTCATTTAAGGTAAGGGCACTGTTAAGGTTTTGTTCACAAGAAAATGGGAATGCTAATAAGGAAATTAAACAGTGCCATTGTTGATTTTTATATCCAGTGGTACAAATATTTCCTTATCTGACCCACCCTATGCACATCTTAAAATTATATAAAACAGTAATGACTTTCCTTTTTAGACAAGCTTTATATTTTCTCCACTGATAAGGTAAAAAAGTCAAAGACTGAAGTGTCTTAAAAACATTAAAAGGTAATTTTAATTTCACAGGTAATACAGATTAACATAATGTAAAAATGTAGAAAATATTGTGCCAAAGATGATTAATTGGCAAATTTGTACTGTGTTGCTGTGAATATAAATTGTCACTCTTTTTCTGGATGATATAAAAATGCTTTTAAAAAATGGCTTGAACCTAACACATTCTTCTCTTAATGATTTATCCCAAATAAGTAACTGGAGTTGTAAAATCTTAGAAGTAACTAAAATGATGAAATTTTGAAAATCAACTTAAATGTCCAGTGGTAAGATTGGTAAGTAAATTGTAGCATTTCCATAAGGTAGAATACAATTGAATCACTAAAAATCATGCTGTAGAAGACTTGCTGACATAGGAAATGTTCATGTATTTTTTAAGGAGAAAAAAATTGTGTAACAGTCTTTATTGATCTGTTTGATAAATACTTTTGTTCTTCCATATTCATGGTTTCTATATCCACCAATTGAAAATATTCAAAAAAATTTTTTTCTAAACACACATGTTGTAGAGAGCAGTGACAGTAGAGCAGTGTCTGAAGAATTACTCCAGCAATCTTTACTTATATATGTCTCATTAATCAGATTAAAGACTATGCAAGCATTAGTCTTTGTATTCATGAAAGTTAGTTAACAATATTATGCAGCTTATTCTGCAATTACATTCTACAGTTGCATTGTGCAATATTAGGAGCTTTGGGTAGCTCTCAAGAAAGTCCATTGTTTAAAGTTATGTTGTGTGGACAGGTTCAGGAGCAGTGGAGCTGGCAAAACATTGTGGTTTTCTAGCCAAAGAGTTCTTTCATTCCTAGGAGCTGAGTGCCTGAGATCAAGATCGAGGTTGATAAGACTCTAGCACAGAGCCTCCTCACAGAGGGCATTGCCATAGCAGCTAGGCATCCTGCACCTTTGCACAGAAACTTTCCCAGGCATCAAGCATACCACAGCCATGAAGTCATCAGAGACCCCAATCTCAGACACTGTTCTCCCATTCTCTATCACTGCTGTCCACAATATGCACTTTTTTCCTATCATTATTCCTATAACAATACAGTATAACAGTTATTTACATAGAATTCATATTTCGTTAAGTATGCTAAGTAATTTAGAGATGATTTAAAGTATATGGGGATTGTTTGTATAGGTTTTATGCAAATACTATGCATTTTATTTAAGAGACTTGAGCATTTGCAGATTTTCATATCATTGAGGATCTGGGAACCAATCCCCTGTGAATGCTGAAGGATGACTGTATTTTCTAATAGTAAAGCCTAATAAGCAAGGCCCCACTGGCAGTGAATTTATCTTAAGGGAATAGTTAACAAGTAAATGAACAGAATGATGCTATGCCATGTTAATCAAATAAAAAGAAATAAAGTTGAATAAGATCTTAATTTATTGGAGGTAAGAGCTAAATATGTTTAGGAGATCAGGGAAAACCTCTGGGTATATCACATTTGAACACAAACTTAGATGACATTTTTTTACAGCACAATCCCTGTTTATCCATTTTTCTGTATTAGTGTGTTAGTATACACATATATACATTTAATTGCATAAGTGAAATGACATACCTCTGAATGTCTTAGCAGGTAACTCCTAGTGGTAGATTTTTTTTTTTCTTTTAACCACTTTATTTTCCAAATTTACTTTAATAAACATTACCTTTGAAATAATTTTTAAATTAGTTTTTAAAAGAGTAAGATTGAATTGTGCTTTCTGATCGCCAGTTATGTCCCAAAAAATGTGCATAGCAAGAGAAATGTACCAAATGAACAGTGGTTATTCTGAGTAGTAAGTTTTTGAGTATTATCTATGCTTTCATGTTCTCAAATTTCACTTGACTGTATTCTTGTAATATACAACAAACCTTTTTTTAAAAAGAAAAACTAAAAACTATTTTTTTCCAACTTTTATAATATACAGACATATTTGGCAGTGTGACAGAGTCATTGTTCTTTTTTAATATGTTTTTATTTGTTTTAATTAGTTATACATGAAAGCAGAATGCACTTTGATATACATAGATGGGGCATAATTTCTCATTTTTCTAGTTGTACATATTGTAGAATCACATCTGTCATGCAGTCGTATATATACATTGTTTGTTTTATATTATGATTTACATGCAATTCTTTAATCAGTATTTAGAGTTATGGGGGGGGGAACAATCTTGGGCATTATTTTACACAGTCATAAAATATATAAACTCTAATTTATAATAAAGATTTTTTTTCCCATTGTAAGAGCCATACCAGTTTATTGAAGAAAATTTGGAAAGTAATGTATAAAGAAAAAGTAAAAATTTACTTGTAATCTTGCTATCCAGAGATTACAGGTAAATGTTATTGTATATCCTTCTGTTTTGTGCATGTATTACATATATTTCTTAAAACTGGAAGATCATTTTTATAAGGTTTTGTTTGTCATTGTTCTTAAGATAGTCTCCAAGGTTAATATTTGATGTTTGCATAATATTCAGTCATACAAATATAATGCTATTTATAAACCCCTCTTAATCGTTTACATATAGTTTCTAGTAAAAAAAAAAAAAAACACAGATTCTTGTTAAGACAGAAATTCCAATTCACTGCTAGAAATAGTTGATTCATATCCTCCTTTCTGAACAAAACATATTTTTGTGTCAAGTTTGGGATTTCTATTGACAGATTTTATAAAGATTGAGATTGAATATTGTCTGCATATCAACTACCACATCTTAGTGATTCCCATTCTTTTTTACTTTTATAAAAATTTTCTTAGGTCTCTTCCCACACACATACACTTTATTTTTATTTACAAAACAATTGAAATAATTAAGAATCATGAAAGAATAGTTATTGACATTAAATGTTTATAGTAATACAATGCTAATTTTGATTTTTAAACCATGTACTTTATGTATGCATATGTCCAAAGATTAGAAAAATGTACACCAACATCCTAATATTTGGTTACCTCAAAGTTGTGGAATTCTTCTGGAAGCATTTTGTATTTTCTAGATTCTGTACAGAATGAGAATAGACTCAGAGGAAAAATTTTTAAAACACACCTAAGTGCCTTGTTTTCCCCCAACCCTTAATAATGTTATAGTATAGTTAAAGACACTCTAGATACTTCAAAACAGTTAAAAGTAATGCAATTAAATATAAAATTGTATGGTACAAAATACGGCTACAGGAAAAAAATCATTGGATAGTAGAAATTGAAAGAGTAATGATAAAGTGGTTTTGAACTGAGTCTTAAAAGGAAATGGGCACTTTCCACTGCAGAAGGTAGTGAGTTTTACTCTCCAAAGGTCACAGTGAGCAAAGGCATGTATTTGGGAACAAGAGAATACAGTATATTGGAAACAATAAGGAGACTAAAGTTAATCAATACATGATTGTTGTCTTAAGTTAGTAGGTGTCTGCCTCAGTTCTTGTCCTTGATCAGATGGGAGTGGATAAAGAAATAAAAATTGTGAAGATTAAAATGCATTCGTGTTTTTAAAGAATATCAGTGTTTCTGTTCTAAGTGAATATAGTTATGTTGGTTTAAAAAAATATTTCTCTTTTTCAGAAAATGCATAATAGAAGTTAGAGTTGGCCAGTAGATATTTTAATACCATAATACTCAATAGGAATTTTAATAGTCACATCTAAATATAACTTTCTTATATCTTAGGGCTTTTGCCAAGATGGCCTCAGCTCCTGCCAGCTATGGAAACACTACCACTAAACCAATGGGGTAAGTATTTTTAATAATGCTGATTGAATCCTTGTCCTCCAGGCTTTAATTAGACTTTCATGCCTTAAAAACACAATACCTGACACTTTGAAGAATGTTTTTGTTATGATGCAGGATAAATATCACCATGCCTTTGGCTTCCTTAGATGGTTTAAATTTTTTTTAAATGTAATGCAGTATCTTTTACATGATATGAACTTCATGTGCTTCTTTGTTCTTAAAACATTACCTTTTTCATTTTCAGAAAATATGTGAAGGTTAAAACTATTTTTATATCAATGTTGATAATTAACATAGACTTGAAGCTAGTCACTCAGACCTAGGTGTAAGACAGATCCAGGCATGGTGCTGAATGATAGCTAGGAAGTACCCAGGACTGTGGATGACTTCTTACTCCAAAGACTCATATAAAGTTTATGTAATTTTCAAAAATGATGAACAAAGATAATTCTTACTGTTCTCTTCCATACCATGCAAGTTTCAAATTCCTAACTTATTTTTTAGAGCTAGAATAAATAAAAGTATGCAGTTCAAAGGAAAACTGGCTCATCCTAGCTCCATACAAGTTTTAATGAAACATTTTCCAGAAACAATAGAACTCTGCCTAAGGCCTGCCCTTTGTAAGTCCTGGGCAAAATGAATCCAGCTGCAGAGAGTGCTGTGCAGTTTATATGCCCTTCAGAGTTGCCTGTGTGTATTCCAACAAAGATTACTTTCTCTTATTTCTGTTAATTAAGGATATCCATCCTGTCCATCTCTTCTTTTCAGCAAGGGGGTAAGGATAAAACAGGGAAGAGGAAAATAATTTTGGAAAATAATTCACATGTGTTTAATAAAAGAGATTTTCCAGTTTCATGTCTTAAAATTTTAAGAAATATTTAAATTAAGCTTATTAGATTTCTTATGTATTTTTAGTTGGGGATTTTAATAAAAAGTGTTATAATAAAAGCAATTTGCAGGCTATCCCTAGTCCTCTAATATCATAAATGTATCAGAATTACTCTTCTGTGCCATGTGAGAGAGCCATGTGAGAGACTGAACCATAAATTTAAACCCAGTGTGACAAGTCATTTGTTGGCATTCTTTTTGTTGTTCAAAGTTCAGACAAGAGCCGGGAGTGGTAGCACACACCTGTAATATCCTCAACTTGGGAGGATGAGGAAGGAGGATTGCAAGTTCAAAGCCAGCATCAACAACTTAGTGAGGCCCTAAGCAATTTTGGCACTCTCAAAATAAAAAAAATTTTAAAGCTGGGGTTGTGGCTCAGTGGTTAAGTGCCCTGGGTTTAATCGCTGGTACAAAAAAAAAAAAAAAAAGTTCTGACAATAAGCATTCTTCAGAATTGAGACAGAATTCATGAAGTGGGTTATACCCCACATTTTTATTATAGACTTTCTATAGAGAGAGGACATAGTATACTGTTCAGGACTGGATCCTTTCTACTGCTTCGAACACAGTAGAAAGAGACAGTAACATTTGACCTTTTCATAGTACTTAGTAAGCATATGTATTTTCAACATGTGTGTTTGAGCTCCTAAAGCAAGTTGTCTGGGTTACTATTTTTAATTACTTCAAATTATACTTTGCCTAAAAACTGTACCTAAGATTAATATTTATTTGAGAACAAATTTTTTTAAAATAATTACTGACTAATCTCATCATCTTATGGCTAAATAAAATTGCAGCAGTGATACCCATGGAAGCAGAAATTCTCAGGGTCTTTCTGTTTAGTGAAAACAATGGTAGTAGGTACAGTGAGCATCAGCATGCAGTGTGTAAGCAAGCAGATATTATATCTGTAAAATATTGGAGTAGCATTACTTACTGAAGTCCTTCCCTTTTGCCTCTACCTAGTCTCTTATCACGAGTCATGAATACAGGATCTCAGTTTGTGATGGAAGGAGTGAAGAACTTGGTCTTGAAACAGCAAGTAAGTGCTCCTGTTCAAAAGCATACTAGTAACTTTTTAACATAAATGTTGACAGGTTGACTACTGAGAACAAGTGAGGAATAAAATAAGGTCAGGAAGTCCTTAATTGGTATATATAAGAATATGAGAATTCTGAAATCTTAATACTTTTTAAAGATTGGCTCATTTGGACTTTACTTATATTTAATTTTTCTTTGTCATCGGGTTTATGAAAATACATTATTTGAAAAAATGAATTGCCACATAATATTTTATTTTAATTTTTCATAAAGTGGGTTTCTAGTTTAAAAGTAAATTCTTTATTCAAATTCTTTATTTGAATAAGTAATGTTCTATTACAAAAAACCATGGAATGTTAGTAAAGAATAGTGGAAAATCCTAATTTGCTTCATTTAATTACAAGGCTGATTAATTTCCAAATTTCTCCTTTCAATAATTCCAAACATGTTATTTCATAAGTACTTGGGGAATACTTTTTAACCTCATTATCTCAGGAATTCTAATTAATACCTCCCATTCTACTTCTTCTCTTGCAAGGAACTACTACTAAATATTTTTTTTAAATATTTTAAAAATATTTTTTTTAAAAGTGGTTTTTTTAAAACTGGTGCACAGTACTGCCAAGTCCCCTAATGATACCTGCAAGAAATGTTTAAATTGCCCTATTTTAATGTGCTAACACAATATTTGTTTTATTTTAGAGTTCATAAGATATAAAAACAAATTGTCTTTAAGATTTCAAATCCCTTTGCTTTTCTTAACATTGCAGATGACTACTGCTTTGACAGAGGCAAATTCTCACTTTGAAATGATCTGTGATTACCCCTATCAATGTAACATATCTGGTACTACCATAAGAAGAGCCATGGTATTAAAAAAGAATAAGATCAGCATAAGACAAAATATGTATTGACTAGGGGTGTGTGTGAGTCATTTTATTCTGCAAAGTGAACTTAAAAGTAATACTGTAGCTGGGCACATTGATGTACACCTGTAATCCCAGCAGCTTGGTAGACTAAAGCAAGAGGATCACAGGTTCAAAGCCAGCTTCAGCAACTTAGCAAGACCCTGTCTCAAAAATATAAAAACAGGCAGGGGATGTGACTCCATGGATAAGCACCTCCCCCCACCAAAAAAAAAAAAAAAGTCATATTAGTTTTTGTTTTGTTTTAGTATTAGAGACTGCACTTAACCACAAAGCCACATCCCCAGTTCTTTTTATTTTTTATTATGAGATAAGGTCTCGCCAGGTAGCTCAGAGCCTTGCTAAGTTGCTTAAGCTGGTCTTGAACTTATACTATTCCTGCCTCAGTTTACTAGCTGCTGGGATTACAGGCGTGTACCACTGCATTTGGCTTTTTGTTGGTTTTTAAAAGAAAAAATAGAGAGGACAAAAGGATATATACCAAAGCTTTAAATGTTAGTTTTTTTCTGGGTGAGTATTCACCTCATATTACTTACACCTACGCGATAAATTCTTAGAATTGAATTATGAAATATAAGGGTGTGGACATTTGTAAATGTTCTTAATGAATATTATGAATTTACCCTCCAGTAAAAAGCTTCTTGTTCTAGAAATATTTATTTTAAACTCATAGAAATCTATTTTAAAAGTTGCAACGTCATGGGGCTGGGGTTGTGGCTCAATGGTAGAGTACTCGCCTAGTGCATGTGAGGCGCTGGGCTCGATCCTCAGCACCACATAAAATAAATAAATAAATAAAGTATTGTGTCCAACTACAGCTAAAAAATATTAAAAAAAAAAAAAAAGTTACCACGTCCTAATACTTAAAAAAGGCAATGGGGGGGGCGTTCTCTGAGGCAATTTGGGAACTAAGAGGTAAGAAGTGTCAAAAGAAGAGCCCACCTGTAATCCCAGCAGCTCCGAGAGGCTGAGACAGGAGGATCGGGAGTTTGAAGCCAGCCTCAGCAATAGCAAGGCACTAAACAACTCAGTGAGACCCTGTCTTAAATAAAATACAAAATAGGGCCAGGATGTGACTCAGTGGTTGAGTGGCCCTGAGTTCAATTCCTGGTACCCCCTCCCCCCACAAAAAAAAAAAATGAAGAAGAGATTGCTAAGAGATTGGTTCCATCAGTTTCACAGTTGGAACATTATGAATAATTTATGCCCCTTAAAATTATATTGTTTTGAAGGTCGGGCATGGTGGCACATGCCTATAATCCCAGCAGCTCAGGAGGCTGACACAGGAGGATCTTGAGTTCAAAGCCAGCCTCAGCAATTTAGCAAGGCACTAAGCAACTCAGTGAGACCCTGTCTCTAATAAAATATAAAATAGGGTTAGAGACATGACTCAGTGGTCAAGTACCCCTGAGTTGAATCCCTGATACCCCCCCCCAAAAAAAAAATAGACAAAAACAGTAGGATTATCTGTGTTCAGTTTTCTAGGTTACTTATAAGAGTTTTTTATGTTTTGTTTTCTGAGCAGCATAAGTTTTATGCATCACAAGTATCAACTATCACATAAAACCAGTTAAATGATATTCACAGATTCAAAATATATTTGTAATGTGATGAAATTATGCACAAAGTTGCATAATTTAGAAGTTTTTCATTCTACTTTCTTTGACTTGTTTGCCAAAATAATCCTCCTCCTAAACATGAATTACCAACAAATAAATTACAAATAATGGGAATCCACAGATTAAAAAGACTTAAAAACTGTATCTAGGAGCTGGCTATAGCTCAGTGGTAGAGCACTTGCCTGGCGCTTGTGGGGCACTGAGTTCAATCCTCAACACCACATAAAAATAAATAAAGGTATTTTGTTCATCTTCAACTAAAATATATACATATGTATATTTTTAAAAACTATATCTAATTGGAATATATGACTCTTAGTTAAGATTATGATTTAAATAAGAAAACTATAAAAAATTATTTTATGCCAAAGGAAATTTTAATACTGACTGGATATTGAGCTGTGTACAGATATCAGAACATCACATTGTACATTTTTAGTACATACAGTTTTTTGTTAATCTTACCTCAGAAAAGCTGAGGAGAAAAAAATATTGTTAATTATTTTTAGGTGTGTTTAATAGTTTTATGGGTCTTTTTTTAAGTGTTTATATTTTAGAGATGTCTACTGAAATATTTACAGTTTAATGATAATTTTATGCTGGGAACTTTTTTAATACCCTAGGGGAATAAGGAGTAGGTTAAAGTACAGACAAATAAGATTTACAGATCACTGTTGAAGCTGAGTAATGAAGGATAGATGTGTTGGATCTATGTAATTCTGTTTTCTTCATTTTTTTTTCTTTTTATTCTAATTGTACATGATAGTAGAATGCATTTTGACACATTGTACACAAATGGAGTATAATTTCTCACTCTTCATGTAATCATATATGCACATAGGGTAATAAGGCCCAATTCATTCTACTATCCTCCTTCCCTTATACCTGCTCCCCTCCCTTTACTCCCCTCTGTCTAATCCAAAGTACCTCTATTCTTCTCTAGCTCCCCACCCCCTTATTGTGAATTAGCGTCCACATATCAGAGAAAACATTCATTCTTTTGTTCTTTGGAACTGGTTTACTTCACTTAGAATGAAATTATCCATCTCCATCCATTTACCGGCGAATGCAATAATTTTATTCTTCTTTAAGGCTGAATAATATTCCATTGTGTATATATACCACATTTTCTTTATCCATTCATCTGTTGAAAGGCACCTGTGTTCCGTAGTTTATAGCTATTGTGAGTAGGCTGCGTCACTGTTGTAAGCTGATTTTAAGTCCTTTGGGTATAAACTGAGGAGTGGGATAACTGGGTCAAATGGTGGTCCCATTCCAAGCTTTCTGAGGAATCTCCATAATGTTTTCCATAACGGTTGCACCAATTTGCAATCCCACCAACAATGTCTGAGTGTACCTTTTTTGCCCACATTCTCATCAAAATTTATTGTTAAGAATATAAGCAACAATAACTGCCATTCTGACTGAAGTGAGATGAAATCTTTGAGTAGTTTTTATTTGTATTTCTCTAATTGCTAAAAATATGGGACACTTCACGAATTTGCGTATCATTTGTTTTCTTCATTTTTATTGCCATTACATGCTATGATTTTTGAGTGGAAACCACCTTACATGTTTTATGGTTTCCTCATCTCTAATGTAAGAGTATTGGGTTTGCTCTGTAGATTCCCTTCTGTTTTATAATTTACAGTTTTTGAAAAGAGATGATCAATCTTATTCCCTCTCCTACTATCTTCACTGGCAACTTTCCACCCTTCTAGCATTGATATATATGCCTCATTCCCAAAGTGTTCCCAGTGTCTTCGCATCCCATCTTATTCTGTACTAATCAAAGCCTTCCAGATAAGCATCCTTCCTAAGGAAGTGCCTTTTCATTCTCCAGAGTTCTGATATGCAGGACAGCAGCAATCCTTGTCCCAGCCCTGCTTTCAGCTCCATATCAAAGTATCATTCCAAGCCTAGTGATGCGAGCAAAAAGTTAGAAATAGTCACCACAGAGCAGATGGCAATATAGGTCAAGAGGTGGCTAATTCTAGAACTCAAAGGGGAAAAAAATGTTCTGTTTTGGTTATAGAGCTGACACTTGTTAAATTGGTTTTTAGAATTTTTTGCATATTTTGTTTTGTTTTTTAAGCAATAACCCCAGCAGAGATGAAGTTAGCATTATTTTTATCTAAACTTTTCTAATGACTAAAATTACAAAACACTATTAAAGTAAGAAGTCAGGGTTTTTAGACACAAATTTCCTACCATATTTTTTTCTATACATAAATTTCTAGTTCATGTGTTTGAAATTTGAGTATTTTAGAAAAACTGATCCTTAATTTAGGGTTTTTTTGTGTGTAGGACTCTTTTTTTCTCAAATCTGTATCTGTAATGGCTTTCTACTAATTATTAGAAATTTAATAGTAGTTGATCCTTTTAGTGTTACTAACCTACAATAATGCTTCCAGTTTTATTTCTAAATAGCGATTTCCAAAAAAAGAAAAATATGCTTGGGAATTTTTTAAACAATTAATATGTTTTTCATTTTATTAAATTTCATTTATATATCTTACTGAGGTACACAATTATTTTGTTTCTAAAAACAAAATAACAGTCTCTGCTAAGCAAAAAGAGATATACTGTTTTGTTCTGATGCTTTCTCTCTTCTATTACTTAAGATGCTACAACCCAGTTTTTCCGTCAATAAAAGTCAATTAACTTGTATGTAAATTATTCTCAATCTGTAATTTATTTTAAAAATTATTAACCCAAGCCTTCATTTAGGCAAAGAAAACAGCTGAATAGCGTGCCAGTTGGTGACAAATCTTAAAAGCTGTTTTCTAATGTACTCTTCCTTATCCCTTTAAAGACATTATGTGTATGGGCTGGGGATGTGGCTCAAGCAGTAGCGTGCTTGCCTGGCATGCGCGGGGCGCTGGGTTCGATCCTCAACACCACATAAAAATAAAATAAAGATGTTGTGTCCACCGAAAACTAAAAAATGAATATTTTTTTTTTAAAAAGACATTATGTGTTTCCTTTATCATTCTCTTCAACTGGAGTTGCCCTTAATCTCTGGCAGTCTGTGAATATTACATGGTACAGCAGTTATAGTTGATTGATTTAGTGTCTGATCATAAAGGCCAGGAGAAAATATAAGAAAGATTTGTCCCTGGGCTTTTGAATTTTTGAACAATTTTTCTAGAAAGAAATTTTTCTCAAGTTATTTAATGTATTTATTGACAGACTTGTTATAAGAGATAGCAGAACTATAAAGCACAAAGTAAAATGTAATTGCATCCTTTAGGGAATTTTTATACTAAATGAAGATTTATCATGAAATATAGGTTAAGTGTCCAAATTTCCAATTATTTTCAAAAGTATAAAATATGACTCATGATTTATCATATGTGAAATCTTTTGATCTTTTTTCTCCATTGCATAGCTGTAATAGTGCAATTCAAAATGCTAAACAGAAGTTAGTCTAAATAGATAAATGGGTTAAAAAAAAAACAACTCAATTTTACTAAAGTCTTACCAAATAATTTGTAATGTTCCCTTGCTCCAGAATGTATTATTTCTTCCTCTACTGTTGCAAAGTGCTTCATCATCTTTTGTTCTTATTACTTGAAACAAATATTTAACTATAGTTTTCTCCATCCCTAGAGAAATTTATGGTTTAGGCCTATTGATAAATGAACAAACTCAATTTTTTTGAAACAAAAAAGGTAAAATTTTGAAGCCACCTTTTTAAATTTATTCTAAAGATTATTCAAGAAATACATTCAGTTTGAACATATGGTTCTCTTTTATATTTAAAAGTTCCTGGCCAACACAAATTTCAGAAAATTATGAAATAGCTTTAATTTAATTTCACTTGTGTGAGACCATCTTAAAAGATTTTTACTTCATAATCTAGTAAAAGGGAAAAAATGTTTTGTTTTTTCTAGGGAAAATAGCATTTTCCTTAGTGCTAGTCCACTTTAGTGACAATATGTTTTATGACCTAAGAAAATTTAAATCCTTGTTTTAAATCCTTAGTTACATTTTTTTGAACAATCAGATTTAATGTTGCTTTTGTTGTGTGAAGTTTCAAATAGAAAATTATTCTGTACAGTTCACAAAGGAAATACCAGTTCAAAACAGGCAGAATATCAGCCCAGTAGAAATGCACTTTGAATAGACAGTATAGTCATTTAGTAAATTTTCTGTACTCGGTGTTCTTATGTTCAAATTAATCAAACTTGTTGGATAGAAATGTAACAATAGTATATCTCATCCCAAATCCTATAAGCATGTTAAGAGAACAGACTTCTGCCAACACCAGTGTTGGTGTTGTACATTTCATGTTCAGAGTCAAATTTGTTCTGTAAAAAAGATAATGCAGTATGATATTGAAAAATTGGAATTTATCTTAGGCAAAATAAAAATGGTCAATAAAATTGTGTATGTATTCATATCCCCATTTTTCAAAGTATACAAACGTCTTTTTATTAGAAATGAAAGAAATCTGTTAGATCAATTAATTTTGTGCATTTTTACAAACTTTTTAAAAGTTACTGAATTTCTAAAGAAAACTTTTTTGTTGTTCCTTTTAGTTAAACATGACAGTAGAATGTATTTGACATACATGGAGTATAACTTCCCATTTTTGTGGTTGGACATTATGTGGAGTTACACTGGTCATGTATTCATATATGAATATAAGAAAGTTATGTCCAATTCATTCTACTGTCTTTCCTGTTCCTATCTCCCCTCCCTTCCCTTCATTTGCATTTTTCTAATTCAGTGAACTAATATTTCTCGCCACCCCCACCCTCACTCCAGCTTATTGTAAGTTAGCATCCACATATTAGAGAGAATATTTGGTCTTCGATTTGGGGGGATTGGCTTATTCCAATTAACATCATGATAGTCTTCAGTTTCATCCATTTACCCGCAAATGCCATAATTTCATTCTTCTTTAAGGCTGAGTAATAGTCCCTTGTGTATATACACCACATTTTCTTTATGAAGACATCTGTTGAAGGCCACCTAGGCTGGTTCCATAGCTTAGGTATTGCAAATTGAGCTGCCATAAATATTGATTTGGCTTTGTCACTATAGTATGCTGATTTTAAGTCCTTTGGGTATATGCCAAAGAATGGTGTAACTGGGTCAAATGGTGGTTCTATTCCAAGTTTTCTGAGGAATCTACATACTGCTTTCCAGAGTGGTTACACCAATTTGCAGTCCCACCAGCAATGTATGAGTGTACCTTTTCACCCACATCCTCACCAACATTTATTGTTACTTTTATTCTTGATCATTGCCATTCTGACTGTCTGAAGTGCAGTTGGCAAAGATTTTCTCCCATTCTGTAGGTTTTCTCTTCACACTCTTGGTTATTTCTTTGTTATGAAGAAGCTTTTTAGTGTGATAGCATCCCATTCTTTTTTTTTTTTTCTTTTTGAATTGAATTCAGGGGCACTTGACCACTGAGCCACATCCCCAGCCCTATTTTGTATTTTATTTAGAGACGGGGTCTCACTGAGTTACATAGTGCCTCAGTGTTGCTGAGGCTGGCTTTGACAGCAATCCTCCTGCCTCAGCCTCCCACACCCTTGGGATCACAGACATGCGCCACCGTGCCCAGCTGTTGGTAGGAATTTGATGGCATCTTCAGTTTCATTCCTTGAAATTTATCTGTTTAAATTTTCTATATCTTCCTGATTCAGTTTGGGTAGGTCATATGTCTCTAGAAATTTGTTGATGTCTTCAGGATTTTCTATTTTATTGGAGTACAATTTTTTTAATTTAATTGATTTTATCTCTGATTTTAATTATTTCCTGTCTTCTGCTTTTGGTGTTGGTTTATTCTTTTTCTAGGGCTTTGAGATGAAATATTAGGTTATTTATTTGGTGACTTTTTATCCTTTTAATGAATGAGCTCAATGCAATGAACTTTCGTCTTAGAACTACCTTCATGATGTCCCAGAGATTTTGATATGTTGTATCGCTATTCTATTTACCTCTAAGTATTTTTTTTATTTCATCCCTGACTTTTTGCTATCCACTGGTCATTCAATAACGTATTATTTGGTCTCCAGGCATTAGAGTAGCTTCTATGTTTTATTTTATCATTGACTTCTAATTTCATTCCATTATGATCTGGTAGAATGCAAGGCATTCCCTCAAAAAATTGGAACAAGACAGGGATGCCCTCTTTGAACATAGTCCTGGAAACTAGCCAGAGCAATTAGAAGGAAAAAAATCAAAGAGAAAAGAATAAGAAAAGAACTCAAACTATCGGTAAAGAAAACTCTTAACTGACAAAAGGAAAAGTGAAAAAAAAAAATAACAGTGATATTCTTGATCAGAACAAAAGATTGCAGTTACTAATATTGAAAAGCAAATATTCAACAAAGTAAAAAGCCCAAACATATTGTCTACTAAAACCTGAATACGCCTACATATTAAAAGAAGCTTTTCATTGAGAATGATATTTTTCTGTGGACACTTAAGTGCCAAGGATATTTACATCTGACATCATTAACTCTTGCAGTATACTTAATCTTAGAATGTGTTTAATTATGATTAATCCTTAACTATAAAATTACTAGGTTGTCTTGTTAGTAGAAAGGAACTTTGGTTTATTATTGTTAATAAAATACTAATCTCTTTCACAGAATCTACCTGTTACTCGTATTTTAGACAATCTCATGGAGATGAAATCAAACCCTGTGAGTAGCATGTTACATTGAACTTGTAAGTTCTTGAATGTATCAAACTGGCTAATGGGAAAGGTAATGATACATATTGAATTTCTTGTGTTCTTAATCATAGCAGAATAATGAGAGAAAGAAAAGAGTTCATGTTCTAAAAGAGCTCTGGTTAGCCATTATCACAGATACTGGGAATTGATTTTCTCCACTGCTACAAACATTCTGGTCAACTCCCATCCAAATTAAGTGTATATTATGTTCTGTATGTATAATTACATGTAAATTTTATCTTAAGGAGCAAGTTTCTATAAATGAAAAAGGACTAGTTGGTATAGTGTAAAGAGGATTAGATCAATTTAAGTTTAAGAAAATTAAATTAGGAGAGAAATGCTTAGTAAAAATTTTAAGTGCCTATGTTCAAATGGCACTGAAGTCTTTGGGACTGAAGAAGCAAATTGAGGGAGAGAAATCATTGGTAAATATTATCACATTTACTTGAATAGTTTTCTAGATGTCTGTTTACAATTCAAAAAAGAAATACAAAAGTCCTCAGAATTTCTTTGGTAAAAATAACTACCCTGATACTATGGCTAGAGTCTGGGATAAAGAAAAACACATGGAAGCTGGGTGTGATGGTACATGCCTGTAATCCCAGCAGCTCAGGAGGATCTCAAGTTCAAAGCTAGCCTCAGCAAGTTAGCAAGGCCCTGTCTCAAAATTTAAAATTTTTAAATGACAGGGGAGGAACTGGAGATGTGGCTCAATGGCTAAGTGCCCCCAGGTTCAATCCCAGGTACCAAATAAAATAAATAAATAAATGGCAGCATGATCCTACCCTCATCCAAACCCTAGTGGCACATGCCTGTAATCCCAGCAGCTTGGAAGTTGAGGCAAGAAGATCACAAGTTTAAAGCCAGCCTCAGCAACCTAGTGAAGCTCTGAGCAACTCAGTGAGACCCTATCTCCAAATAAAATACAAAAAAGGACTGGGGATGTGGCTAAGTGGTTGAGTGCCCCTGAGTTCAATCCCCAAGATATAAAAAAAATAAATAAATCCAGTTTGGGTTGATGTGAATCATTGTAGACTTGGCAGTGAGGCACACAATTCCAGACTTGAAAAGGAATGAGGGGGTTTAGGATTTAGCAAGTGGCAAGAGCACTTGCCTAGCACGCACAAGCTAGGTTGAGTTCACTCCTCAGCCCTGGAAAAAAAAAAAAAAGGAAAAAGAATGAGAATAGAATGTTCAGATCAATGGGACTTTTTTGGTAATTATAAATATTATTTCAGTAACATTAAAAGAAATTAACAGAAATAAAATTTTAAATTTCAGTCATGTGAAAACATAGCCTAATAAAATATCCAACAGCAATTATCATTATGAAAAGAATGGAAGAATTATCTGTAAGGATAACCTGAGAGGATTAAATTCTTTCATTTTGGAATCAATATAGATAATAGTGGTATATAATATAGTAATAGTAATAGTAGACTGTCACCGTATCCTAGAATATATGAAGAAGTAGTACTTCTTTTTTTTTTTTTTTTATTGTTGGTTGTTCAAAACATTACAAATTTCTTGATATATCATATTTCACACTTTGATTCAAGTGGGTTATGAACTCCCATTTTTACCCCATATACAGATTGCAGAATTACATCAGTTACACATCCATTGATTTACATATTGCCATACTAGTGTCTGTTGTGTTCTGCTGCCTTTCCTATCCTCTACTATCCCCCCTCAAGTAGTACTTCTTGAAAAGCCTAAGAGAGACATTAATGTCTGTATCAGAGAATACTGCTTTGTAATGGGCAGTAAACTGCTGGAACATATTATTCCAAACAGTAATAAAGATTAAAAATATAAACATTTAGATAGCCAAATATACAAGAGGTTAAGGGAAATTATGATATTTTGTTATTGCCCTTGATGTTGACATGAAAAATAATGACCACAAAATTAACACCTAACATTATTGCATACTTATTAAGTATTATCAGATATTGTATACTTATTAAGTACCGAGAACCATGCAAAGCATTTTTCATCTGTTATATCATTTAATCCTCAGTAGAACCTTCCAAGAAGAGTACTGTTATTTTTATTCTCATTTCTATAGATGATGAAACTGAGTCACAATAAGGTCATTAAACTTGCTCAGGGATATACAGCTAGTATGTGGCAGCATTGGAATTTTAACCACAAGCCAAATTGTCTACCATTATACTTTGTTGATTAGGGTAAGAACCATGCCTTCATGGAATCACAGAAATAGAGTTTAAGGAAACATCCTAAATCATTTTAACAATGGAGGCAAGGCAACCTAGAGAGGTTAAGTAACTTGCCAGGTCACACCTTTTTAGTAGCAGAATTACAATAAAAATCCTACTATTGTCCTCCAGTCTAGTACTCATCCCAGCATACACAATCCTTCTGTATTTCTCTGGCAAAACACATCAATGGCTAAATTGTGGGTCTTAAATGTTTCTCCAAGTTGTAATTACAAGTTCATTTATTATTTATAAAGTCAATAGAACTGAAGGCACATTACTACAGACAGATACTTTAATTAGAAAAAGTAAATGTTTTCTGTTTTGAAAGCATTTCTTCATCCATCTGCTAGGTGAGGTAGCTGCCTGCACTCTTATACCTCTCCTGTTCCCAGATGGACAAGTTGATTTGGAGGCACTGAGGAGATTAGCAAAATGCTGAAGAGATAGCAAAGTGTACTAAGTTAGACCTGGCAGGTAATCTTGAATGTATCCTATCTCAAATGTTTTAAAATGCTGTTACCTATTTTTAGATGCATTCTTATGACATTTATTATTCTCCTTTGTCTTAATAAAGGTAAGGCAAGATATCAGATAGGTTTATTCTTGCCTTGTAAATCTGGTTGGTAGTGGTTTCTTGAAGTAAACTACTTGGAGGATTCTGACACTACATTTGGGTTTACTGAGGGTGCTGTGGTTGATTGAAAGTATCTCCATTGAATGCGGGACTAAATAATAGCAACACATGTAGTATATCTGTACTTTATCAGGTTTTAGTGAAACCATCCACACTCCAGAAGAAGAAAAGATGAATTTCTCTGGATGATTCTGCTATGGAAGGAGAGGCAGGCAGAGAATGGAAAGTCATTATTCAATAAGTAATAGAGCAATACTTTCCAACTTCTTTAATCAACGCGTTAAGTTTCCAGTATAATATAGAGGTCCACAACCCCTTATTCACAATTTCTGAAAAATCCAAAAAGCTTTGAAAACTAAAAGATTCTGTATAACTCATTTGGTGGCAAAATCTGACCTGGACTCCAGTTGAGGCTCTTTATAGTTTTTATTTATCCTATTTTCTGTTAATGTTCACATATGTAGAAATAGAAGTATTAACATATTTGATGATGAGGTGCTACCCATATTATATGTAGTTTATGCCTGATATTACCTATCTAAATTTTTTTTAATCCTAAACTCTGAAATACATATCACTCCAAAAATTTCAGATAAGAGATGTGTACCTGTGTTAGGTATTCCATATATTCGGTAAAATCATGAGATAAAATTTATACAGATAAAATTCTAAAAAACAAAAATACTTCAGTACATTAACTACTTTAAGACTTATAATACTTATTTTTTTCAGACTTATTTTTGAGAAACATTATAGCATGAGAGTAGAGCTTGGACATTGAAACTGCCTTGTTGCCAATGCTAGAGTTCCCGTACTTATTACATATGTAACCTTAGGAACCTCTCAGTCCCCCCTCAACTTGCCAATCTGAAAAATGGGGATAGTAATAGTAGCTACTTGAGAAACTCAGGATTAAATGAGTAATTTCACATAAAGCACTTAAATGATGCTTAGCACATTGTAACTACTCATTAAATGTTAGGGGTGGTTGTTGTACACGCTACAAAATTGATAGATTCATGAATATAAGATAACCGTATGCCAGAACTTCTAAAGAAAAATTCCATTGTCAAGGTTTTTTTGTTTTTAAATAGGAAACTGATGACTACAGATATTTCGATCCCAAAATGCTACGTGGCAATGACAGGTAAACAGTTTCTGTCTTCTGTAATATGTTGTAGGATTTCCCAAGAATGAAAATAATTGGTTTTGTACTCTAAAGCAGCACTGCTTAATATTAAAAATTTAAACTGTGTGGAAAAACTGGAAAGGAAGCAATATGTGTGCTAATCTCTCAAAGATAGTATTAAAGATAGTATTTTGTTGTTTTTCCCTCCAAGTATATATACAAATACATGTAGCTGTTTACTGGGTTTTTGTTTTGAGGTGTGTGTTTGTTTGTTTTGTTTTGTTTGGGGGTTTTCTTATTTGGGGGGGCTTTTGGCATTACAAACTAAGTGTAGGGGAGGGAAATTGGGATAATGTGTGTTTTAAGAATATTTTTATCAGACCAAATTAAGAGAAAGGAGCTTTATATTTGGATACTGTTTTTTTTTTTTAATGTAGCTCCTACAAAATCCAATTCTTGGGAACCATTGCTATAAAAACACTTGCTGACAGTGAAACATTCTATAAAGAATTTTTGTATTTTATGACAGGCATGATATAGTAAGGTAGCCTTTGTTTATTACAGATATTTTTCAAGATTTAATTCATGGTGATACAAAAAATAGCTTATAAATTATAGAAAAAATGGGCAGAATTAGGAGGGAAGGAGGCAGAATTAGAAGGAAGTTAAGCATTTAGGAGGCATTTTGATCAGGTAGATGTCTAACCACTTTGACAGAATATTTAGACAGACTAAAGATGTTAGGAAAGGTGATAGAGCTATGTTTAGCCACTGAGTAATTGAGAAAAGTTTCAACTATCCTTGTTAATCACACTGTACAGCCTATTTTAGCACTCAAATATGTATCTGATACACAAAAACTTTGAAAAAATGTCCTTATTAAAGATCTCTAGATATCAAAGAAATATTTTTAAATATATAATAATGTAATAAAGAAAATATAATTTACTGCAAAATACAGATCCCTCTTGCCATTTTCTTTTTTCTTCCTATGTTATCTTATAGGTGTTTATTCATTTTTTCTGCAAATATAGATACCCATAGACAACATAAATGACATTTGAAGTATGTTGAAATTTACCACCAAAATACCTGCATATATTCAGGGACCTCTGCTCCTCAGTTTTCTAGAATTTTATTTCAAAGTCAATAGGATGCCCATTCCCTTTTAGACACGTATTCTACATTTTCTGGCTTCTTCCTCTGCAGAACTCAAGTACCCACTACCCTCTTGAGAAAGAGGAGGTAAAACTGTAAATGCCTAACATACCTCTGGAGTATATGTTAATGTGGTATTTCCCATACCTGTTTTACCCATAATAAAAGCCATGAGTGAGATTTTCAGTATAGTTTTTCTCTATTACAGCTCAGTTCCTAGGAACAAAAATCCATTTCAGGAGGTAAGTTTCACATGAAAATTCTGTGCTCCTAGAAAAGATAAAAGGTAACCTGAACAATAATTTGTCATAAACATGGCTAATATGATTAGTGCATGGTGATTTGGATAAATCCAATTCTGTACCCCAAGATTTTTTTTAATTCTCAGCAACTGTATTTTCCTGATTTATAAAACTATTTATACTTATTATATTGAAGCTTTAAAGTGGCTGAAACTTATGCAATTTGCCAAAAAAGAAGGCTTGCAGATTGCAGTGAAAATTTTCTAAGTGTGGAGCTTATAAAATTGGATTCCATGCATTTGTGAAGACTGCTTTAATTTAAAATGCAAATAGACTTCTCAGCAAATACAGTAAATAACATACATAGAAAATTATATAAATGCTGGTTTTTCTGATTTTCCTGCCTATAGTAAATAACTGCAAACTGAAAAGCATCCTTTGAAGAAAGCCCTTTGGATTTATTTGCTATTACTTATTAGAAGAATAATAAGTATCTCTAGTGTTGGGCACAGTGGTGCATGCCTGTGATCCCAGCAGCACAGGAGGATCAGAAGTTCAAAGCCAGACACAGCAACCTAGTGAGGCCCTAAATAACTCAGGGAGACCCTGTCTCTAAATAAAATATAAAAAAGGACTGGGAATGTGGCTCAGTGGTTGAGCACTCCTGGGTTCAATCCTTGGTACTAAAAAAAGAAGTTATCTTTAAATTGTTTCTGAAAACTTTGTCTCATTTTACCACTGAACAAGCATTAAAATTTATAAATGTATAAACTTTTTAGAAATTTCTTAATTAAATACCATTAGATGCTTCAGCTGTGGCCTTTGGCTAGCTAGTGTTTTTGTCCCAATTGTAGAATAGGTTTCAGACTAAAAACCATGTTACTTGAAAATTATAACAATGTTTTTAACTATTTCTTTCAATTTAGTTTTTTGTTTGCATTTGTAGGCAATTGTTTTTGTGGTGGGAGGAGGCAACTACATAGAATATCAAAATCTTGTTGACTACATAAAGGTATGTTTTGGCCTTCTTATTCTATCATGGGATAGTTTTAGTTTTATATCTTTAGAGCACAGCATTCTTTGGTGGCTGTCCTGACCTTTACATAACTACTCTTCTAAGAGATCACTTAAAAATCCTGCATATAGGGCTGGGGATGTGGCTTAAGTAGTGCACTCACTTGGCATGCGCGGGCGCTGGGTTCAATCCTCAACACCACATAAAAATAAAATAAAAATATTGTGTCCACCTAAAAAAACTAAAATAAATAAATTAAAACAGCTTTATTTAAAAAAAAAAAAAAATCCTGCATATAGGCAAAGCAGAGTGGCACATACCAATAAGTCCCAGTTACTCAAGAGGCTGAGGTAAGAGGTTTCTCAAGCTCAGGATTTCGGGACCGGCTGGGTAACATAGCAGGAAGTGACAGAAAAAAACTAAAACAAAGTATTCTTAGAATGACATTTTGTAATCTTAATTTATTCACCTAACACTAGAAAATGATGATTATTATTTTTATTCTCACTTCATATAAGGCTCTAGTAAGGTAGAGATCAAGGTATAACAGGAAGAAAAAACAGACCTCCAAAACTGATTAGTGCTGCTGGGAGCGATAGTGCACTCCTATAATCCCAGTGGCTCTGGAGACTGAGGCAGGAGGATCTCAAGTTCAAAGCCAGCCTCAGCAACAGGAAGGCACTAAGCAACTCAGTGAGACCCTATCTCTAAATAAAGTACAAAATAGGACTGGGGATGTGGCTCTGTGGCTGACTGCCCCTGAGTTCAATCCCTAGTACCACCCCACCACCAAAAAAAACCTGATCAGTGCAACTCCCAGGATCGTTGCCAGGACACACTTTATCTTTGGATTATGAACTCCCAATATGTATGTAGGATACAAGTGTATCTAGAATGTATCTTGATAGTTAACAGTTAAAAATGATGAGTCTTGTGCTACTGAGATAACATCCTGAGATCTGTCCTAGAAATGTTGAAGCCCTCTGATGTTTTCTTGGGCTTGCCTTCTCCTTCTATACTATAATCTCTGCCTTTATTAATAGCTCATTTATGTTCTCTATAGCCTCAAGAATCCTAGTTATATGACCTTCTGTAATTGCTGCATGTACCATCTCATTTTCTAAAACTGTAAAGGTTTTTTTTGGAGGGGGGAATGGGGGGGTACCAGGGATTGAACCCCAGGGGTACTTAACTACTGAGCTTTATCCCCAGCTCTTTTTGTGTTATTTTGAGACAGAGTCTTGTTGAGTTGCTTAGAGCATTGCTAAGTTGCTTAGAGCATCGCTAAGTTGCTGAAGCTGGTTTTGAACTTGTGATCCTCCTGCCTCAGCCTCCTGAATAGCTGGGATTATAGGCATGCGCCACCACACCCAGCCTAAAACTATAATTAAGGTATAGCTTTTGTTTTTTCCCTTTATAGACGGCCATCTAGGACATTTATTCATTTTTTATTTATTTTTTTATTCATTTATTATTTTTATTCTCACTTCATATAAGGCAAGCAGTTATGTTTATTTACACATCACAGAAATGTCCTTTTCTTATATAACAAAGCCAATTTTTTTTTATTCCTTGTTGCATTATCAAATTACTTTTTGGGATAAACTTTTTACATTACAAAAGAAATCTTATGAATTTAACTTCAAGTTCACAATACATATAGGAATTGCATTTTCTAGTGGAGAAGTTTCAGTGTTGTAATTAGGTTCCAACATTCTGTGGAAATAAAATAAGAGTTTCAGAGTGGAACAGGATATTTATTAACATGTAAATACTATTGCACTAGTGAGACTGAAATTACAGTCCGTACTACCTGCATCATATCCTACTATGCTAAACATAACCAAATTAATATTTTGCTTCAAGTAGCATAGATCTTTAAAAGAATGTTGTGGTCTCAGATTTTTTTGGATAATTGTTGATCCTATGAAATGTGATCATACTCCTAGTTTTAGTATAATAAATCATTCTTATGCCTATTTTACCACTTTATCCCTCTTTATTTCATGCAATTTTAGGATACACATGTACACTGAAATTCAGCAACACCACTCACAAAGCTAACAACAAAAAAAGTCCTAGCAAGTTAATATTTTTTCATAGGAAAACTGAAAATGTATTTGTTACTCACTTGGATCTGAGTTTTTATTCATGATTTCTGTTTTTTACAGGGGAAGCAAGGCAAACACATTTTATATGGCTGCAGTGAGCTTTTTAATGCTTCACAGTTTATAAAACAGGTAAAGTATACCTTTTTTAGTTTGTTTCTCTTAAGTTACCATTGATATTTTTCAAGAGAAAGAGAACTATTTATTCATCTGGACCAGTTGAAAACTGTAGAACTCAAAAATTTGTTTTAACTAACATTTTCATTATTCCAATTCTTTATGAAAAGGCAAATTGACAAAATTTAAAATTGGAGTAGTGTACTTATTTAGGCAAAATTCAATTCAGCTTTCCATATATCTGATTTTGTGATAGAGTGTCATAGATTGGGCCTGAGAAATGAAGTAACTTCTGGGCAATAACATATGTTCAGTTGATACAGGAAAACTATGTTCACCTTTAAAGTTAATGACTGCAATAACTGAGGTATATTGATTGTCCACATGGTCCTTTTAGGATTGTTGCCACTAACAATCTTATATTGATCTTAGCTTTCAGTTGGGATGCTGACCCATAATTGATTATACCCATTTTGACTGGAGTGAGATAAAATTTTAGTATAGTTTTAATTCACATTTCCCTCATTGTTAGAGATGTTGAACATTTTCTCATGTTTATTTGTTGGCCATTTGTTTCTTCTTGAGAAATGTCTATTTAGTTATTTTTCCCAATAAATGAAATTTTTGTCTTATTTAGGTTAACAAGGGGAATCTCAAATTTGTTTACCATTTGAATGACCCAGATGTTGCCTTTGTTACTATTCTCATTTGTTTTCTATTTCTAATCTATTAACTTTTTTCCTAGCTTAAGTTGAAAACTTATTAACTTTAGTTCTTTCCTAAAATAAGCATTTATAGCCTTAAAATTAATTTCTGCCGAACAATAATACTTAAGCATATTCCACAAATTTTTATTTTATTTTCATTATCACTTTTAAATATTTTGTAATTTACCTTGTGATTTATTCTAAGTATTATTTATAATACTGTTCTTATATTCCAGGGTTTTATAAATACCTAATAGTGCCTTGTAGTTGTAGACCACTTTCTACATAACTTCAGTTTAAAATGTATTGAAATTTCTTTAAATGGCCTAACATATAGGCCTGTCTTGCCAACCATTCCATATACTCTTAAAGAATGAGTTTCTACAGAAGTTATGTATAGAGTTCTGTAAATATCAGTTTGGTTAGGGTATCTGAGCATTGCTCAGCTTCTCTGTTAGTTTGAAGTGTGCTTTCTGGTTTTGGTTTGGAGGGTGAGTCCTTTCTATCATCTGCTATTAAAATTGCCAAATAGGATTGTGGAATTCTCTTTCTCCCTTTACTTCTATCCATTTCTGTATTTTGGGCTATTGGATATATACACATTTTATGATTCATCATTTTTCTAATGGCCACTTTTATCATTATGTGGTATTTCCCTACATATCTAATAAAACTCTTTGACTTAAAGTCTACTTTATCTTATGCTTACCATTTGCAATGTTAATATAAGAGGCTAGAGTAGCAATGTTAAAACTTTTTCCACCTATTTATTTTCAACTTACCTTGTAGACAGCATATAGTTGAACTTTTTAAATTAACCATTCTGAAGTGTCTACCTTTTAATTAGAGTCTTTAATTACTTAGACTCTCAGTAATTACCATCTAATGTAATTACTGAGAGTCTATGTCTACCATTTTACTATTTGCTTTTCTTTTAGTCTCCTGTTTAGGATTCTTCTGTTTTTCCTTACATGCTTCCTTTGGATTTTTGAAAACTTTAGAATTCCATTGTAATTCATCTACAGAATTTTTTTAAGCTACATCTATGCACTATTAATTCAGTATGATCTCTAAAGCAACTGCTATATACATCTTTATTTGTAGACTAGAGTTAATATTGTCCAGTTGCACTAAATTTAGAAACCTTACAACTATAGAACTATTCTCCCATATTTTACATGTGTATATACCAATAATTTCACAAGACAATGGACAGTGATATACACAACTGAGGCAAAAATGATGACAAACAAATCCTTTGCTTTTATACAGATATTTATGACTCTCCATTTTCTTCTGTTTCCAAAAAATTTTAAATTCTATATTGACTGAAAAACATCATTTAGAATTTACCATGTCTCAGGTATGCTAGCCGTGAATTTTCTTAATTTCCTATTATGAAAATATCTATTTTACCTTTACTCTTCAGTATTAGTTTTGCTGTATAGACTTGAGATATTTTACTGTCTTCCAGCCTTCATTTTTTCTGATAAGTCAACAGTCATTCAGAGTTCAGTAAAACTATAAGGTCATACTCTTGAAGAGTATGACATATATGTCTTGGTTGGGGAAAACTGGGTATAAATTTCCTGGCTAAGTTTATATCTTCACTAAATTTAGGGAATTTTCAGACATTTTTTTCTTCAAATATTTTTATGCCCAATTTTCTTTCTCGTTTTAGGACTCCTTTTACATATTCACTAGCCACATAATGATTTTTTAGTCAACAACAGCCCATGTATACAATATAATACAGCTGTGCTCTCATAAGATTATAACACAGCTGACAAATTCCCATCATCAAGTGATATCAGAGCCATCATAATGCAGCACATTAGGTAAGTGTTGTGGTGCTGTGTAGACAGACCTATTGCACTGCCACTCATAATATTTAGCACATATGGTTATGTATATTATATACTTGATTCTGATAGTAAGTGCTGAAATTTAATGTAGCCTAAGGCATAGTGTTTATAGTCTACAACAGTGTACAATAATGTTCTGAGCTTTCACTCACTCAGACCAACTTCCAGTCCTATAAGCTCCATTTATGGAAAGTGGCCTATACAGGCACATCATTTATCTTTTATACTATTTTACTGTATTTTTTTCTGTTTTGATGTACAGGTTTGTAGCCTAGTAGCAATGGCATTACCAAATAACCTGGGTATGCATATAGGAGGTTGTACCACTCAGACCAGATTTGTCTAAGTTTACATCGTTGGTGTTTTCATGATGATGAAACCACCTAATGATATATTTTTCAGAACATAGACCCAGCATTATGCATTATTGTAGGACTGTGTGTTTGGCATATATGTTGTCCCACAGATCCCTAAGAATTCTGCTATTCAGAATGTACAATTTATATTGCTCTAAGTCTTTTATTGTCTCTCTTCTGCTTTTTTTAATGTATTTGTCAGTTCTATGTTGCAATTTTTTTAATCTTTTAGTTGTAAATGGACACAATATCTTTATTTTTATGTGGTGTTGAGGATTGAATCCAGTGCCTCACATGTGTGAGGCAAGTGCTCCACCACTGAGCTACAACCCCAGCCCCGCAATATTTTTTAATTGGTTCTTTTTAGTTATACAAAATAGGATTCATTTTGGAAAAATTATAAAAGCATAGAATATAATTTGTTCTGACTTAGTCTCAGTACTTCACCTTTCCTTTCCCTCTACTATCTTTCTGCCATTTACTTAGTTGTTTTTAATTAGTGTCTTGTGGAGATACTTATCAATTCTAGAATTTTCATTTGGTTCCTTTTGCATTGTTTCATTTTCTCTGCTGATATTTTTTTTATTCTTTGGGAGCATATTTTTCTTTACTTCATTGAAGGTAGTTAGAGCTGCTTTTAAAACCTTGTTAAATTACAACATAAAGATCATCTCCCTGCCAGTCACAATTGGTTGTCTCTAGAGTATGGGGCACATTTTTCTATTTCTTCATATATTGATTAGCGTTACATTATGTTCTTAACTTTATAAATGTTCTGTTTTGAAGACTGAATTCTGTTTCTCTTAAGAATATTGATTTGAAGATTAGGCAGTTACCTTGATTGGACTCACTTCAAACTGTTTTCTTGGACAGGATCTCAAATCCTGACTTCTTAGTCTCTCCCATTTATGAGAAGTTCAGGTTTCATGATAGATTTAGGAAATGTCTACACAGAATTTAAGGATTTCATTCCCATCTGTCTCTCTCTCCCTCCTTTCCAGGATCCCCCCTCACTTTCCAGTTTCTTTAGTTGCCTTAAGCACACTCTGATTCTTCCAGGCAAGAAGGACTGCCAGTTTTCTCTCACAGTTCTAACTCCCCAGTATAACACCAGCTGGGGCCTGACTCCAGCTGAGAACCACAAAACCAGGGAATCAGTCAGGGCTATTCCCTCCTTCTAGGTGGTGACTCTTTTCTAGTTGCTGTCCACTGCCTTTGGCTAGTTGATTTTTACATTTGGTTTAAGTTTATCATTTTTATATCTGGGAAAGTTAGTCCAATAGGAGTTGTACCCAGCCTTCCAGAATTGAAAGACTTGACTTCTGTTTTTCATGATCTACTTTAGAAATACATATGAAGAAGAAAACTATCAGCAGTAAAGTTAAGATATTTTCCTTTACATTTTCTTATTTTTTTTCTACTCTTTTTTTTTTTTTTAAGAGAGAGAGAGAATTTTAATATTTATTTTTTAGTTTTCAGCGGACACAACATCTTTGTATGTGGTGCTAAGGATCGAACCCGGGCCGCACGCATGCCAGGCGAGCGCGCTACCGCTTGAGCCACATCCCTAGCCCCAGGGTTGTTTTTTTTTAATTCAGTTGTTAAAGTTTATTATTATTATTTTAGGAATGCAGCGAATCAAATAGGAAACCTAAATTTTACTGTGATGAAAGTGAATTTTCTTAGGGTGTTTACAGGTATATTTGAAAGCATAACCATTCTTTGTGATTTTTTTTTTTTTAAGTTATAATTTTGTGTTTTGTTTTAGCTGTCACAACTTGGACAGAAATAACACAGAAGAACCTTAATATGATAATCCACTTGGAGCTTGGATAAATGTTAAAAAGAAAAGTCAAAAGAGCCAGATATTTTCCTTTCTAAAACAATGTCCTAACAGTGAAACCCAAGAGTTGTTAATTTTTAAGGAAATTCTATACTTAATATAATGTATACTGATTAAAAGAATAAAGCATTTCAGAAATAAAATTTTAACATTTTTCTTTCTCCTGTTATGTTTAACAGATGACTACGATTGACCTTTAAAAGTCTAAGGTTATCCTATACAAATATTACTTGACTGGTTCATGAATCCCTTACATACATTTTTAATTGTAAAACTACTTTTTCATAGTTCATTGGTTTTCACATTATAAAATGTACATAAACGTGTGCCAGATATTAGGTGAAGTTTCTTGTTTGTTTTGGGTACTAGGGATTAAACCCAGAGGTGCTATACCTCTAGGCTACATCCCCCAGCCCTTTTTATTTTTTGAGATGGGGTCTTGCTGAATTGCTGAAGCTGACCTCAAACTTGCAACCCTCCTTTCTCAGCCTCCTAAGTCATTGGAAATATAGGCATGAACCTCCACATCCAGTTTAAGTGGAGATTTTAAAACCACTTTAATGTCTATTCTCCATCTGGCACACCTGTATACATTTTATAAGTCTTTTCCTTTCTGTATGTTGACAGGACAACACTAACATGGTTTGGAATGAACAAATACAAATAACATTCATCCCATTAAATTCTAAATAATATGTATTAAATTTGATTCCATGCTTCATGGTGTGCAATGCCAACAAGAAGTGTTGTTCAATTATGTATTCATTATTCATTTTAATAAAGACAAATGAGGGCCAGGAGCTGTGGTGCACACCTGTAATCCCATTGGCTCTGGAGGCTGAGACAGGAGGATCAAGAGTTCAAAGTCGAGCTTTGTAATGTTTTGAACAACCAATAAAAAAATAAAATAAAAATAAAATTAAATTTAAAAAAAAAAAAAAGAGTTCAAAGTCAACCCCAGAAACTTAGACTTAGATCCTGTCTATGAATAAAATTTTAAAAGGGCAGGGTTATGGCTCAGTGGTTAAGTATCCCTGAGTTCAATCCCCGGTATCAAAAAAAAAAAAGACAAATGAGGTACCAAAGTTTGATAGTACCAACAATTATAACCTGGAATAACTTTTCTATCAAATTAATGAACATTTACTTCAGAGAAACTAAAAGGCATTGTGGAAATGTGTTCATAACAAACACAAAATGTGAAGGCAGAATTAATCAACTTTACCTAGCTGGCTACAGTAAACCTACGCCTGACAATTAACATATATGAGGTTTTAATTCTATAATGATATTCATAAAAAGAGGAAGAAATTTCAAAAATCTCCTCTCACCACATGTTCACAGAGGAAGGAAGGCTTCATCAGAAGACAGACCTGATAGCACCTTGATTTTGAACTTCAGCTTCCAGAACTATGAGAAAATAAATGTCTGTTCTTTAAGCAACCAAATCTGTAATATCTTGTTACAGGTTCCTGAGCTGACAAATTAAGACAAGAACCAACGAATGGGGGGGAAAAAAAGTGAAAAGACACAAAATCCCAGTATTAGGAATGAAAAAAAGAACACTAGTAATAGTATTGCTGACATCAAACAAGGAAAATGGAACTATCACTTTAGGCCAAGATAGAGCACTAGGTAACTGGTTTACCCTCACACCAGCAATAATTTTAAAACTGGACCAAAATATTAAAACAACAGTCCTTTAAAATATTGGACATCAGCAGCTAAGATTGTAGTCCTGCAGACAGGAATTAAATAGGGTGATTCCTAGATTGTTAACTGTGGTGCCAGAACACCCTTAGTGCCCCTTAGCTGAGCAGACAGTTCTGGGTATTCAGGGGTGGCCACAGTATTCAAGGTAGAATGGTCAGAGAAGACACTATACTCCAGCTTAGCAGAGGGTCCTCATTCAGTAGAGTACCTACCAGGTAAGGGAGGAAAACTACCTGAGACTGGGGAAAGAACCACCCCAAAATAATTGGAGGGAACAATCCTCAGAGCTCACAACCAGAGTAGAAAAATGCACAATTCACATAGAATCAAAAACTCACAAGTATATTGCCATGTTAGTGAGGAAAATAGTCCCAAACTAAGAACTGCTCTTGAGTCCTACAAAGCTTATAAGCAAGGCCTAAAAAGATCAAATTATTTCCAAATAACCATATCCCAGACCAATGCTTAAGACTACAAGAATTATAAAAATTTCTAGCACCCAATAAGGTAAAAAATTTGAATTTGAAATCTAATCAAATGCAAAACAATAGAAAAACACAATCCCCAATAAGGATAAAAATCTATTTAAAACCAAAAATATCACAGCTGCTATTATTTGGAGATGAGGACATTACTTAATTACTGTTACTCCCTTGTGATCAGGAAACCAGGGAAAAGACTGAACTTGTTAAATAGAGGTGTGAAAATTGACAAAAGACCCAGACCTAACTTGTAAAGACAAAACCTGCATTATCTGTATTAGTTTCTGAAAGCAAAAATAACCAAATTGGGGAACAGACCTCAACAGATCAGCAAGCCTTCTTTATTAAGCAGCAGAATGGCACAGTTTCAGAGGAGAAAATGACAATTGATTACAGGAGGGGTCTGATTTTTAAATTTTTAAAAAATTTTTGTATTTCTTACATGACAATAGTGGAATGCATTACAATCATAATTATCCATTCACAACACCATTTTTCATAACTCTGTATATTATATAAAGTATGTTCACGCAAAATTATGCCATTATACATGAGCTTTCTTATTGGTTTTTGCATTTCAATCCTTAATACACCTTTATACCACAATTTATCATATCTCTGCTTGTATATAAGGTATACAAATTCACATCTTCATACATATATTTTGTATAATGATGAGGGTCTCCTTTCACCATCCATGCTATACCTCTAGATAGGGAATAGGGGTAGGCAGGAAAGAGGGAGAAGGGGAATAGCATGATTTTTAAATTTTTTTAGTGAGGTTTTGATCATAACACGTGAGATCTGAATCATTTGCAGAGTGTGTTGTTTGGGCAGTCAGGGGGAAAACAGCTGTGCAAGTTCAAAGCCTAAATCAGGGAAACAATTGCAAAAGTTTGAAACCCATTTTGTTGCTGGGAAAGGGTGAAAGTCCAGAGCGGAGGACTCATTGTTTGCTTTTGCCCCCACACCCCCACCCACCCAGTGTCCTCCTTTCTCCCTAGGGGTTGTTGTTTTCCATATTCTTCAGTTTTACAGCTATAACCTGAAGAATACCTACTGGTGCTGTAACAAATCACAAATCCACTGGCTTAAAACACCATACATTTATTATCTTACTATAGAAGTCAGAAATCTAGAATGGGTCTCGCTGGGCTTAAGTCAAGGAATGGGAAGGGCTGTGTTCCTTGGAGGTTCTGATGAACCTAGGGGCTCACTTGCCTTTCCAGCTGCTAGTGGTCACCATAATCCATGGCTAATGGCCCTTTTCCATGTGGAAAGCTAGCAGTGTCCAGCCAAGTCCTTCTTATTTCATGTTTTTCTCCTTCCTTCCACATTTAATGGACCTATGTGATTACACGGGGCATACCTAAATAATCCAGGATGATCTAGAACACTCCACCCAAAAAGAGCAGCACTCTTTCAAGCACTTCAGAACACTTACTAACATATACCATATTCTGAAACTTGAAATACATCTCAATAGATTTTAAATTTACTCAAATTTTTAAAATAACAAATCAGTAACATCTGGAACACAGTAGTCACAGGTTGTTCCTCAAAAAACAGGCTCAAACAGATTAGCATGCTAATGAAGAAGTGTTTTTTGAGCTCAGCACCTGCTGGAGAAGAAATGTAAGGAAGGGACAGAGGAAGCTGCCCAACTGTTGTGTCTCAGTGCAGGCCCTATGGCTCACAGGGAACTCAGCTGGGATGGTCTTTCAGAATCTGAAAAGCCAAGAAGTCACTGATGGAGGCTATCCCCAAGAAGCAGGTTTGACTTGAATTTGGCTAGTACTATGCAACCAAGTACATGATCCAGTGTACACTTTGGCTGAAGGAAGTTTGAAGAGAAGGAAAAGAAGTCCCTTGAAGTAGAGGGGTGGGGTTCACATTCACCTCACCTTTCCTATGGAAGCAGAGCCCATATCATCGCCAAAGCATCTGAACAGTTTATGCTCAGGACTTGAGGAGAGATGTATGTGGAGAAAACAAGGCTGTGTTGAACTCCTGAGGAGATTAAGCAATGTCCCTGCTTCCTCAGTAACAGAGAAATTGTACTTCAGCTATTTAACAATTGTTTAGAAAATGGGGGTGCAGGGTCAAAACTCTACAAAAGACAAGGTCTCTTCATATTGTCTTTGTGTTTACAAATATACTGGAAAGAAACGGCCATATCAATAAAGGTATGGTATTTTTCTTCAGAATTGCTTTAAAGTCACATAAACATTTTGCCTTGTGAAAATCAAGCTCATTTCTAAGTTTCTGAGAAACTTTTCCTGTGGCCTATAAGTTTCCTTGAGCATTTTTTTTTTTTAATGTCGGTAGAGAAATCTTGGCCTTTCTCAGTCCACAGCTTAGATGTGTCCTGAAATGGGTTACCTTGGCAGGCCATCCACAGTATTACAATGGTCATATAGTTGTTCTCTCAGGTTTGGCAGTTCAAGAAACGTGTGCCAACAAGACTAATTTGGCTAACTCAGAAATTAGTTTTATTTAACCATTTAGCAGTGATTTTTCAGAATTGATTCCTGCCCTGAGAAATTACAGAACAGGGATAGAGGTCAATGGGAAAGTGAAATCAAAGTTTTATCCATCCTCACAACAGTACTGCCACATAGAAGTCACAAATTTATAGATGGAAACAATGCCGAGAGGAAACAATCATTCACAACTGACACATGGTGGAGCCAAAAAGGGAATGCACATCTGTCTGCCCCAAATTCATCTTCTTTCCACTGCTCAAAATTCCCTGCATTAATGGGCTGGAACTGTATGTAGCTCAGGGGTAAAGTGCTTGCCTAACATGTGTGAGGCACTGCGTTCAATTCTCAGCACCACATATAAATAAATAAAGATCCATTGACAGCTAAAAAATATATATCAAAAAAAAAATTCCCTGCATTAAGAGCCAGGCACAGTGGAACACAACTCTATTCCCAGTAACTCAGGAGGCTGAGGCAGAAGGATCAGAAGTTCAAGGCCATCCTGGGCAACTTAGCAATACTGTCACAAAATAAAATTTTAAAAGGGCTGGGGATATAGCTCAGTGGTAGAGCACCCCTCGTCCAATCCCCATTGGGGGAAGGGGGACAATGGTGGAATTCTCTGGCTGGGGAAGTGGGAGGAGGCTTAGGAGCTGTAATGGGCTACTGCTCACCAACAGGAGTCGGCCACTTTACCTCCCTGTTTTCTCCTATGTGGAATAAGGGTTGTACAGAGGAGGGTGTCTGACATAGGGCCCTTGAGGCCATGCAGCTCACCTGAACCAGCCAGATCAGGATATTCAACAAATGCCTTACCTGATGGGCCCTTGCACATGAACTGACAGGCTAAGACACCTATTAGAAAACATTTGAGCAGTTTGTCACAAGCATGGAAAAGGTTGACTCACATGGTATAGATGGGACTCTACCATGAAAGGAAAAGGCAAAACTTAATAATAATAAAAAATTGAGGGGCTGGGGCTGTAGCTCGGTGGCCGAGTACTTGCCTAGTACTTATGAGGCACTACCTTCGATCCTTAGCACCATATAAAAATAAACAAATGAAATAAAGGCATGCTGTCCATATACAACTACAAATTTAAAAAAAAAATTTGAGGAGCTTCAACACAAAATAAGTAAAATAAGTGATGAGGCTTTCATTTCATTAATCGGGTAATCTTTTTTTTGAGGGGGTGGCACCAGGAACTCAAGGACACTTGATCACTGAGCCACATCCCCAGTCCTATTTTGTATTTTATTTAGAGACAGGGTCTCACTGAGTTGCTTAAGCGCCTTGATAAATTGCTGAGGCTGGCTTTGAACTCATGATCCTCCTGTCTCCACATCCCCAGATGCAGGGATTACAGGCATGCACCACCACACCTGGTCAATCAGGTAATTTTGTACTGTGACAAATTACAAATGAGATTCACATGTTCCAAATTGTGACATTTTTAACATGCCCTTAAAATTTAGGATCTCTAATATTCAAAACAAGCAGGGGGTGAATATGTTGATTCCTTTAAGACATTTGCTGAAATTTTTTCACAATTTCCTGAAATTAGATGGCACAAAAGAAATCAACTCCAAGGACTGACAAAACTCAAGTGACATGTAAATAAAGAAAGCAGAAAACTGAATTTGTCTTGTTCAAGTGACTACATCAAATAAACGGATTCAGCAGAGAGAACTAGAGACTATTCAACCTGACCTTTTGAATTACCTAGGCTCAACATAATTGTGGAACTTCAAAAATCGATATCCAAAGAGATTCTGAGGTGTTGAATGTGCTCCAGGCTGTAAATATGTCTGGCTACTTTTAGGAAGGAAATTATTCTAAACCAGGAAGCATCAGTCCATCTTTGTGGCTCAGCTTTAAGAGGAACAGCCAACTGAGATGGTGTGGCATCCTGAGAATCCAGAGCCAGCTACAAGACTCCTAGTGCTCTCCTGAGGTGACCACAGGACGACTAAAACAGCTCATACTGATCTACTTGCCAGCATCATTTTCCCTGATTTTCGTCACCCAGTCTTTCCTGCCCCTACTTTCACCTGGCTAATGCTATTCCTGACAGCTACAGTAATTGTTAAGGGATCAGCACATAACTAAACACAGCCCATGACACGTGATTAGACTCCTGCTGAAGTCATTGCTTTACAGGCCCAAGGAGACCACTCTCCTGTCTGCTGGACTTACTCAAGGGCCTTAAACATGAGTTGTAGATATCACCCCATGAAGCCTGAGAATGAAACCAGTGCAGAGCCCAGAGATGTCCTAATGACACTAGTTGAATCCCCCAGGTCTGTGATTACCATAATCTTGAGTTTTGCAGCTTCAGAGGCAAAGCCTGAAGAGATATGCAAAACCCAATGGGTAATTTAAATATCCTAATATAGCCAAAGAAATGCAAATAAAATTTAAGAATAGTTTTTAAACATTGGACTTTGGAAAACAGGACAGTGATCCCTAAGAGGGAAAAACAAGACAATCTCTAGAGTCTTCCCACTGTACTTCCTAAAGAAGTTTTTCTGGCTGCAGCCCAGGAAGGGTAAGCCCAGCCCAGAGATCTCCCTGATTTGAAGAGAGAGGAATGTACAGAGCAGAGTACCAGAGAGAATGAGGACACAGAAGAAGATAATTCTGGAGCTCTGCAGAAAGTCCCCCTTGAGTTTTCAGCTGAGCCACTGATAAAGGCATGCATGTGAGGAGCTTACCAAAGGTAAAGGAACCACCTAAGGACCAGAGGGAAGTGAGAAATCCTCTGTGCTCACATGGGGCCATGAACAGTGTCTGTTCCAATCAACCAGAGTGAAAAACCTCATCATTCACAGGATAATGGGCAGAGTACTCAAAAGGGTTTTGCCTCAATAATGGGGAAAATTAGCTCTAGTCTAAATGCTATTCTGGTTCCATCTAACACTTGTAGCAAGAATCGAAAGGATCAAATTGTAATCAAGGACCAAATAACTGACTACTGTGTCCCAGAAAGCTCACACATAGAGGAATACAAAAATATCTAGCACCCATCAAGATAAAAGTCAATGTCAATAATCACATAATAAATTATCAAGTAAGACACAACACCATAATAAAGAGGAAAATTCTCCACAGCCGAATTAGAAGATGACAGCCAAGTTAAGTCCTCCAGCAATTGTCTCTCCACAGACATATCGCCAAGGAAGCACAGCTGGGCCTGCCACTGCAAGATCCAGCAGCAGGTGGAAGCAAAAGGGAAAGATCTAGAATCAGCCAGAGCTCACGGATGGAGCTTCTAGACCTGCCCCAGCCTCAGGGAAAGACCTGCACTGCAGGACAGACTCATGTTTTTGACTTGTATGAGTGCCAGCCATGGAGGGGCTGGGGGCACACCACCCTCCTGAGACTCTGCAGGCCCTTGTATCTATGAGACTTAGGTGCCACCCAGCTTAGACTCCATCACATCTTCCCCAGCCATGCCCAGGCCAGGGCTCAAAGAATCTCTAGACCTGCCTGGCACCAGGCAGAGGCCTGCACCCCAGTGGGACAGGCTTGTGTTCCAGCCTCTGTCAACACCAGCTGTGGGGGAGGCCTGGTTCACCCCTGAGACCATATAGGTCCTGCAGCTGTGAGACTCAGGCACAACCCTGCTTAGTGTCAGCCTTAGTGGTCAAGGGACTGCTGTTACCAACACTGCCTTGAGTAGCATAGCATGGAGCAAGACTATTTGCTGGGGGTAGGACAAGATAGTAAGCACAGGATTTTGCCCTTGGAATTTGGTGCCAGGTTGGTAAAACCTACCACTGGGCAGATCCTAACAGCCCCATCCCCAGGCCTACCTGCATCTCTGAATAGCCCTGGTGTGGGGCACAGGCATACAGACTTCTGTTCCAGCCAGCGTCACCTGTGCCCAGCTACAGCAGTCTTTTGCCATCAGGCCATCTCAATAGAGGCTACCCACAACAGGTAGCCTGTTAATGGGCTGTGAACTCTTCATGTGACCCAGTGTGGTAGCACTGGGTGAGCACAGGACTCCCCGCCCCATTCTTCCCCAACCCTCAGCAGCATAACACAGAGTAAATATCTCCTCAAGGCAAGAAAAGGAAGGTGTGCTCCAAGGCCCATTGCAGGGGCAGTGATTCTGTCCAGGCCAGGCAGAATTCCACAGTGACCAAAGAGCAATGGCTGTAGATGAGATTTTAGGACCTACACCAGCCCTAGGAAAAGGCTCTGAGGACAGTCTCCACCCCCCCCCCCCCCC
>NW_025999900.1:28167141-28194283 GCF_001458135.2 Marmota marmota marmota | reverse complement strand
AAAAAGGGCTCTGAGGACAGCTCCAACCCCCCCCCCCCCCCGAACCCGCTTCAACACTGAAGGCACCAATGGTGGAGTTGGACAAGCCTGAGCTTAGATTGCCCTCTAGTGGTAAGACACCAGCAACACACCAACAGCTGACTCAGGACAGACCTAAACCTAGGGCACCACCTAGCGCTGAAATAGCCCAAGTGAATGCCAGCTCAGAGAACATAAGCAGCATGCTGGACCACCTGCAAGCCAGGCACGAAGCAGGGTTGTGAAGATGGAATAAACAAATACCCAACCCCTCAATGCACAGATAACATCACACTCCAGGAAGCGCTGAGAACTTTCAAGGAACCATGACCTCACCTCCCAACCAAAGCACCAGAAACCAACCATGTAGTAACCAAAAGGGGCCCACCCTCAAATGGAGAATTTTAAAACAGCTTTTTTAATGAAATGTAATGAGCTCCAAGAAAACAGAAACGCCTCAGTATCTTATAAGAGAAACTTAGACAGAAGGAAGCAATTTTTTTAAAGTCACACAGAAATCCTTCAGCTGAAAAATATACCAAGTGAATTTAGAAACACAATAGAGGGTCTAGGGTTAGTAAAGCACTTGCCTAGCATGTGTGAGGCCCTGAGTTCAATCCCCAGCATTGCAAAATAAGCGAAAACATGACAGAAAGTATCGATTTTTGCAGAATAGAGCAAACAGCAGAAAGAATTAGTGAGTTCCAACACAGGCTATTTGAAAAAAAAAAAAAAAACACAATTGGAGGAGAAGAAAGAAAAAGGAATGAAGAGAACTTCTGAAATTTTTGGAAGAGCATTCAAAGAACAAACATCCAGGTTACCAGATTACTGGAGTTCAAGATAGACTCAAGTGTGCCAAAGGGGTGGATAGTTTACTCAAAGATGTGGTAACAGAAAACTTCAAATCTCGAGAAGGCTACAAATATCCAGGTACAGGGAGGTCAAAAGCCTCAGTAAGACTGAACTCAAGTCTATCCCAAGATATATTATAATAAGCAAGAAGAAAACATCACAAGGTATAAAGCCCACTGGTAAAAGTAACTAGACAGATGTGGTGCATAAACCATTCATACCTACAGCATAAGACTGAAAAATAAATAATTGACAGTAATAATTACATTAAAATGTTAAGAAATAGGCAATATAGGAAAATGTAAAATGTGGAAGAAATGGAGTGCAGTGTAGAGTTTTTATGAGCATTTTCTCTTATTTCTTCACAATCATGCTAAGTTACTACATTTCAAAATATTTTGTTATGATCAAGATTTTTTTGGTAAGCCTTATGATAACCACAAAGTAAAAATCTGTGACAAAACCAAGCAAGGAATCAAAACATACTACTACAGTAAATCACACAGCAGCCGGGAGTGGTGGCGCACGCCTATAATCCCAGCAGCTCGGGAGGCTGAGGCAGGAGGATTGTGAGTTCAAAGCCAGCCTCAGCAAAAAGCGAGGTGCTACGCAACTCAGTGAGATCATGTCTCTAAATAAAACACAAAATAGGGCTGGGGATATGGCAGTGGTCAGGTGCTCCTGAGTTCAATCCCTGATACAAAAAAAAAAAAAAAAACTAGAAAACAGCTCACAAAACATCTGTAAGATCTTCCTCATCAATAATAATTACCTTAAATGTAAGTGGATTAAATTCTCCAATTAAAAGACATAGTGACTAAATGGATTAAAAAAGAAGAGGGAAAAAAAAAAGACCCAACTATATGTTGCCTACAAGAAACACAATTCACCTCTAAGGACATGCATGAACTGAAAGTGAAGGGGTGGAATGAAATATTCCCTGTAAATAGAATCCAAAGAAAACGGAAGTAACCATACTTATATAAAATAGACTTTAAATCAAAAGCAGCCAAAAGAGACAAGGCAGATCACTTTATAATGATAAAAGTGTTAATTCTTCAAGAAGCAACAATTCTAATTATACATGTGCCTAATATTGGAAGACCCATGGGTATAAGCAAACATTAATAGACCTAAAGGGAGAGAAATTCCAGTATAATAGTAGTACAGGACTTTACCAACCCACTTTCAGCAAGGATAGATCATCCAGACAGAAAAATCAACAAAGAAACCGCTAAGTTAACTTGTGTCCTGAACCAAATGGACCTAGCAGACACTTACGACTCTTCATTCTGTCCAACCACTGTAGAGTACACATTCCTCTCAACAGGACATGGGACATTGTCCAGGATAGATCATACGATGAGCCACAAAACAAGTCTCAACACATTTTTAAAAATTGAAATCATATTGAATATCTTTTCCAAACACAATACAATAAAACTGCAAATCAAAACAAGAAAAACTTTGGAAACTATACAAATAAGGAAAATTACACAATTTACTCTTGAACAACTAATGGATAAAGGAAGAAATCAAGAAAGGAAATTAAAATTTCTTGAAACAAGTAAAAATGGAAAACACAACATAGGAAAATCTAAGAGATTATGTAAAAGCAATACCAGGAGAAACATTTACAGCCAACTACACATCAAAAAAAGTCAAATGATTTCAAATAAACAGCCCCTTTGCTGTATCTCAAATACAAAAACAAATCAAACTCAAAATTAGTAGAAGGAAAGAGTTAATAAAGATCAAAACAGAAATAAAATAATTTAAAAATACATATGATCAGTGGAAGCACTGCTTCTTCAAGAAAAAAAAAGAAAAAAACCATGAGAAAAGTAACAATACAACTGAAATTGCAGATGTACAAAGAATCACTAGAGACATTTTGAACAACTGTATACCAACAACTGTGATAACCCAGAAGAAACAGATAGATAACTGGACACATAGATTGAATCACAAAGGAATAGATAACCTGAAAGCAACCAAAAGCAATAAGATTGAATCAGTAATAAGAAATCTACCAATGAAAACCCTAGAACCAAATGGCTTCAATGCTGAGTTCTACCAAACATTTTTGGGGCGGTGGGTAGGGGGTTACCAGAGATTGAACTAGGGACACTCAACCACTGAGGCACATCCCCATCCCTATTTTGTATTTTATTTAAAGGCAGGGTCTCAGCAAGTTGTTTAGTGCCTAGCTGTTGCTGAGGCTGGCTTTGAACCCGCAATCCTCCGGTCTCAGCCTCCCGAGCCACTGGGATTACAGGTGTGTGCCACTGCACCCAGCTTCTACCAAACTTTAAAGAAGAACTAATATTAATTCTTCTGAAATCATTTTTTAAAAATGTTGGAGAAGACGAATCCTTCCAAAAATATTCTACAAGACCAGAGTTACTCTGATACCAAAATCAGACAAGGACACAATAAAAAAAGAAGACCAATACCCTTTATGAACATAGATGCAAAAAACAATGCTCAAAAAAATACCAACAAACCAAATATAGAACCATATTAAAAATATTATTCATGATCAAGTGGATCCATCCCTAGGATACAAGGATGGTTTAACATGTGCAAATCAATAAACATGATAAACTGCAATAAAAAAATGAAGGACAAAACCATGTGATCATCTCAAAAGATGTAAAAAATATTAATAAAATTTAACATCTTTCATGATAAACCACTGAACAAATCAGGTAAAGAAGGAATATACCTCAATACTATAAAGGCTGTTTGTAATAAGCCAACAACTAACATTATACTGAATGGGAAAAAGCTGAAAGCTTTGTCTCTAAGATCTGGAACAAGACAAGGTTGCCCATCTCCACCACTTTTATTTAAAATAGCTCTGGAAGTCCTACCCAGAGCAGTCAGGCAAGAAGAAGAAAGTATGTTCAACTTGGAAAAGAAGTCAATTCATCACTGTTTGCAGATGATATGTGTGTGTGTGTGTGTGTGAGTGTGATATATATATATACATATGAATATATATATCCCCCAAAACTCTACCAGAAGTATTAGAATAAATGAATTCAGCAAAATTGGAGGATATAAAATCAACATACAAAAATCAAAACTAAATTACAAAAAACAGAAGAAAGCACTCCCATTCACATCAGCTACCAAAAATAATACTACCAAGGAATAAATTTAACCAAAGAGGTGAAGGACTCCTACAATTTTAACTATAAAACAGTGATGAAAGAAATTGAGGAGGACACAAAAAAATGGAAATACATCGATGTTCATGAATTGGAAAAATCAATATTGTTAAAATGTTCATATTCTAAAGCAATCTATAGGCTCAATGCAATCCTTATCAAAATGCCAATGACCTAAGTGTTCTTCAACTGCTGAATGGATAAGGAGAATGTGGGACATATACACAAAAGAATACCGTTCAGCCATAAAAAGGAATGTGACAACATGGATGGGACTGAAGACCATTATCCTGAGCCAGGAACAGGAAGACAAGATCTGCGTGAGCTCACTCATATACGGAATCTTAAAAATAATCCCATGGGTGCTAAGAGTAGATGGGCGCATGCCTGTAACCCCAGCAACTCAGGGGCCTGAGGCAGGAGGATGGCAAGTTCAAGGCCAACCTCAGCAACTTAGCAAGGCCCTAAGTGTCTTAGTGAAACCGTGTCTCAAAATAAAAAATAAAAAGGGCTGGGAATGGTAACTCTGTGGTAAAATAGTCCTGGGTTCAATCCCTGTTTACCCCCCATCTCCCCCCGCCCCCACCCTCAAAAAAAGAGAAAGAAATGTAGAGAGTCTAAGAAAAGCTGAAATTGAACTCCTAGAAATTACACTTCTATGTCTTAAGATGTAAATTTTGCTAGGTATACTTCTAGAATAATGTTTGTTCATTGAACTTAAAGCTTAAGAACTGGATTTGTTGTTTTGTTTTATTTCAATTTAGCTCTAATGAAGCAAAATCAACTTTTTAAACAAAATATTGCTCCTAAACATTTTTGTGTGTGTGTGTGACAAAAACTTCCACCAACAAAACGAAGACATAGTGCTGGGGTTGTGGCTCAGAGTGCTTGCCTAGCATGCGTGAGGCACTGGATTCAATCCTCAGCACCACATAAATGTAAAATAAAGATTGTGTCCACCTATAACTAAAAAATACATGTTTCGAAAACAAAACACAAAGGCATACTTGAAGTCCCCTTAGTCAGAAATTCCCTTCTTAGCTTAAATCAGTTTAAGAAAATTTCCATTTGTAAAAATACAAGTCTTGAGAACAATTGCCCAATCCTGGACACAATATCAGTCCAGGACACTCTCCTTCCAGAACCACTAAGCTGATGCTGATGATGAGTGATGAAGCCTTGGATTCAGACATGAGATGTGCCCACAGTTCAGCAACTCCCTGGTCTGTCAGATACCAGCATTTTCAATTATTTTTATTATATTTGACCAATTATTCATATTAGGTCTACAACTATGACTCTTTCTGAGAATGAAATAAATTGGTTTTGCACTGCTTTTTTATATTGCAATGTAAGATATATTTTGAATTGTTAATTCTGTTCATAATTTTTTTAAACTATGCAGTTTGTACACAAAATCAGTTTCTGATCATGTATCCCCTACTAAAAGGGGGGAAAAAAAAACAACCTTGGATCAGATGATCCTCCAGTGTCCTATTATCATTAATAGTCTAGAATTCCAGCCAAACTCACAGAAAATTAACTTATGAACATGTATTCCAATTCACTCATGAGTTAACACATACCAAGCATCAAGCACTGATTTGCAGCAAGGGTCGTACCTTATGGGAGAGGCAGAACAGCAAAGAAGAGAAGTTAACCAGCCACTTTACACTGCTGTTATCTGTCGGGGACTTCATTAGGACATCTGCATGTCAGCTCATTTAACCCTAATAAAAACTCAGAAAATCAGTATTGCTAATTCTTTTTTTTTCTTTCCTGTATTGCTATTCTTGCTTTACAGATGAAGAAATTTAAATCTAGAATCCAGCCCCTGTCTAAGGTCATTCAGATAGTAAGTGGTAGAATTTGACTTGGGTCTAGAGCATTTTCCATCTGAAATCAGGAATTATAAGGGTAGCAAACTGGGAGACTAAGAGATCCTCCTACCAAGTTATTTCAGCCTGATGTCTTGTTGAGCTACATTTCTGTTTAATAACCAGAAATGATTATCAGGGTCTGGTACTTAATATTTGATGGAAAGACAGATGATGGATGAAGGTGAACTCTAGTCACAAACACTGATTTTATTGACTGTTTCAAAACTCTGTTGTGACCATTGTGCCCTCCTTCCTTCCTTCCTTCATTCAAGTAGACAAATATTTATTAAATGTCTTTTATGTACTAGTTACTCAGAAAAATAGAGTTAGAAATATAAAAAGAGCTGAGTGCAGTGGTGCACACCTGTAATCCTAGCAGCTTGGGAGGCTGAGGCAGGGGGATCTTGAGTTCAAAGCCAGCCTCAGCAAAAGTGAGGCACTAATCAACTAATCAAGACCCTGTCTCTAAATAAAACTAAAAATAGGGCTAGGGATGTGTCTCAGTGGCCTAGTGCCCCTGAGTTTAATCCCCAATACCCCTCAAAATTATATATATGAAGATAGACTTATGGGCTAGAGTTGTAGCACAGTAGTAGAGCACTCACCTAGCACATGTGAGGCACTGGGTTCAATTCTCAACACCACTAAAAACAAATAAATGAAATAAGGGTATTTTGTGTTCATCTACAATTGAAAAAAAAAAAAAAGACAAGACTTATACCTTTCCTCATTGCCCCAAAGATTAGAGCCCATAACATGTCTGCTTCTAACTGATGCCTGAGGAGGTGTGCCATTTTCAGAAATGAAGTTTCTAAACCACAATACAGGGCTGTAGGTTGGAAGAAAACCCCATCAGTGGTAATCTAATTCTTGCTGGGCTCAATTAGACATAATTCACAACTCTTAGCACACGAATGGCCCTTAGTCCTGTCAACTTGCTCCTGATAGCTACCCACCAAACTCCAAGGAGGTGAACGGAGCTGTGCTCGAAACACAAAGCCATTGCAAGCATCTTCCCTAGATGTTGGTGCCTTTTCAGTGTCAGCTAAAAAGGTCCCTTCATTAAACAAATAACACACCCATGCCATGGAAACTGTGCACTGCCAAATGTGGTGAGGAAGACCTGCTCTGGTGCTGTGAGATAGTCCACAAGACTGTGGATGTGTTGTTAAATTAGAAAAAAGAAAAGTGCAGAACACTGCTTATGGTGTGAGGCAGGAGACAAGAAAGAGTGCATACCCTATGTATTACATGTAACAGAGTTATCTAAGGGAGAACACGTGGTAAACTGGTAATATTAAAGGTTTCCTGCAAAAGAAACTAGGTGCCTAGGGTGCAGGAATAGGAGGGAGAATGAGAGACTTCAGTGCATACCTTTTGCATATTTTAACTGGTAGGGAGGTTACTGGATCGAACCTAGAGCCTCATGCATGCTGGGCAAGTATTCTACTACCAAGCTACAGCCCCAGCCCTATATTTTTAATTTATTACCATGTTTTAAAAAATACCTCTTTTGGTACATGAGTTCAAGCTAAGTCTAAAATCATATGCAATGGAATTTTTTTAAGTTCCTGTCTTACATTATCTTGGTGGCATTTTAACATCATTGTCTACTTCCTTCTTGATACTCTCCTCCTTTGGCCTGGTTGACTTAAAAGTGCCAAATTAAGAGTCATTTGCTTTGCAGTCTGTTCCTATCAATTCCTGAAGTTCAGGCATTCTGGATAAGAATCACATTAAGAAAGTGCCATAGGAATTGTTATTGCCATTTTCTTTTTGGAGGGATACTGGGGACTGAACTCAGGAGCACTCCAACACTAAGCCACATCCCCAGCCCTATTTTGTGTTTTATTTAGGGACAGGGTCTCACTGAGTTGCTTAGCACCTTGCATTTGCTGAGGCTGGCTTTGAACTCGAGATCCTCCTGCCTCAGCCTCCCAAGCCGCCTGGCTTTGTCATTGCCATTTTCTATAGACCGAATGCTTGGCATAGAAACATCCAGTTTTACTTATCTTGCCATTAGTGAAAAATTAAGAATGGTTATTTGTTACTACCAGGGTTGTTACTAATGTCAATATTAGGAAATATTAATCCACTTCAGGGGCCCAAGTTCAATCCTGGCCTCATCTCTTAGCTGTGTGGCCTTGAGCTGGCCACTCAACTACCATAAACTCTAATCTGCTCATCTCTAAAAAGAGGGGAATAACTGTTCAACCTCATCATTAGGTTGCTATGCAGATTAAATGGCTACTACTTTGCCCTGCGCCATGAGTCCCATGAAGGCAGAGCTCTGTGATCCACTCTGGTGGCTGCTAACTGTTCCCAGCAGAGGCCTTTACTGCCATAAGGTGAGGCTGGTTCCCTTGGAGTGCTCCTCAGCGAGAATCCAGGAACCAGCTCCTTGACACTGCCACCTTTGACTATGTAGTTACATCAGCCTCCTGCCTGAGACTTTTCTGAAGCTACAAAGCCGGTTGTCACTGCTGTTCAAGAAGCCTGCTGTGGTATGACAGATTCTGAACAGCACGGGTGAGTGATCCTGCAGAGAGCAAGGCAAGATTCCGTGTCCATCCTACACCTCTCCCCAGCGGCTGCAAGTCGGGCTTGAAGGTGCATCTCCCCCTCCCTCTCCCCGCCCCCCACCGCCAGCACACAGTCACACTCCTCCATCTGGGAGGGCGTCCCCTTCACCAGCCCCCCAGCCCCCACCTAGGCAGAGGTTCAAATATCTCCTCTCAGGGCCGCGAAATGTTCCAGACTGTCCCCAAGCTGTAGTAACAGGAAGGGAGGAAACAAGTCAACCGATTTTTCTCATTCCTCAGGTGTCATCTGTGATTTGCTCTGCCTCCCTCCTGGCGCAGTGAACGATGTGATCACCGCCCTGTGGTCTGTGCTTGGGGAGTGAGTGCCAGCTGTCACCTTTCTCTTGGCTGCGCTGGTGGCACATCTGCCAGCGTCTACACCCTGTACATCTGCCTTGGCACAGGCTGAATCCTGACACAACATCAAGACGCTACTCTGGAGTATGAACAAAGACCAGGATTCAGCCTGACAAGCCCTGGCATTCAGGCCCCCTGAATTCAGGGAAGTTCAGGTTGGTGGCCAACGACCCTGACCCTGACGCTGACATCAGAGTAGATCCAGCCCGGAGACAATCCTTTGGCTCCAGGGTGCTTGCTGCTCAGATTTCTAATAAACCGCTTGTTTCAGAAGGAACGTAATCCAGAGGCAAGAGTGAAAGAGAACATTTTGAATCTGAAGCTGATAAAAGTGAGGATAATGTTTTTCAAAAAGTAAAACTAAGTTCCCACAAAGGGACCTTTGTCCTTTGTCCTCTTTAGGTAGTTGCCCCTCTCACCTGATGTTTTCTTTCCCTCCTTCTGCCCACCTTTCATAGAAAAAGGGAACTCTACAGATTGATAGGTTCACTGATGTGTCCAGAAAATGGATGTCCAAGGAGAAGCAAAAGTGAAGGAGCTTTTCCCAACTACTTTTAAATATCCCAGTTTAACTTACCTTCTAACCCTAGGCATACTTGTTAGGGAGCTATGGCATAGTAGCCTCTTCTTCTTCCAGGAGTCTATTCACTAGCTTACCCTAACGGTTGGGATCTTGCCTGACAGAAGTGCTCATCAGCCAGCCATCCAAGAATCCTTGATGGGAGAACTGCTGGTGTGCGCATGAAAGTCAAGATCCTTTTGCAGAGAATCTTACTCATCCTCCAAGAGTCTTCATTTTCCCAGAGCCACTGTGGATCCTGACTGTTGATGAGCTCCACCAGCCACAAAGCACCTCCCATGAGGAGTCGCCCAGGTCCACAGTAGAACAGAATCCATGAACACCCTCACAATAACCAGGTCTCATGTAGGAGTCCCTCTAGCATCCTCTCAGGTGAAAGGCACACAATCCTGGCATGCACCAGGAGTGCTTTGTGGACACTGGGAAATTCAGGCATCAGATGCAGCTTCCTTTTGCCAGTCTGACGTGTTCTCTATGGCCCTGTGTACCTACAGAAACAGCCCATGGAGGGCAGGTGCACAGAGGCCACAGCAGGGCTCAGGTTCCATGTGCTTTAGGTTTTGATGGAGATTTCCACTAGATGCAAAGGAGAATAGAAAGCAGAAATTCCAAATTCCCTGAAAATGTCTTGTCTAGTTTTAATTACAAGTTATAGTTTTCTATACATTATATCAGTTACACACACAATAAGAGATGAAGTTATTTCACTTACTTCCTCCTAAATAAACTGGTGTCTCATAAAAGAGTTACTAAAGCTATGAAAGCTGAACACGTACCCTCAAAAAAGCCTTGAAAATACCATGATCAGCAACTAGTAAAAGTGCTCGTTATTTCAAAGAACTAATTGTTGTGAGTATGCAAGTGTGTATGTGTGTTGTGTGTGCCTGTATGTTCTGGGTAGATTTTGTGTGTGTACACATCAAGAGAGAGAAGGGGCTGGGCTCTTTGCTGCACTCCTATAATCCCAGCAGCTCTGGAGACTGAGGCAGGAGGATCATGAGTTCAAAGCCAGCCTCAGCAACAATGAGGCACTAAGCAATTCACTGAGACCCTGTCTCGAAATAAAATACAAAATAGGGCTGAGGATGTGGCTCAGTGGTTGAGTGCCCCTGAGCTCAATCCCCTGTAAACCCTTCCCCTCCCAAAAGAGAGAGAGAGAGAGAGAAAGAAGAAAAGCCTGCTATTACCAGAGAGCAACAATTTCAAAGCAGCCCTGTGTGACAATAACGATTGCAATAGCCATTTATTGAGCATCTCCCATTGTGCCAAGAACTGGCCAAGCACATTACATTTGTGCCTGGGTTTGCAGCTAAGCAGGAGAGAGGACTGAAACGTGCTGAGTGTACAGTTATAGCACCTTGAGTCCTCTGCATAACACAAAGTCTCCTTGCCTGTCTTGAGCACCCCTATGGGTTTCCCTGAACAAAAGGAGAGAGAGAATTGAATTCCTTTCCATAACTTGTGTATGGAAATGGTCAATGAATGGCAATGGGAGCCAAGCAGTTTGATGAAGAAAATCACCAATAAGTGAGGGAGAAATATAGGAAAACCAGCACTCTGGGAATCTCTGGAGGTCCTAGAAAGGAAGGTTGCTGAGTAAAGATAAACTCACTAATTCTGAGCCATCTGCTCAAATCGCAGCATCCTCATTGACCTGTCAGGACTGAACTGTCTCCAGACTCACGAGTCCTGGCTATAGGACTGTTCTGGGTCCTCAACAGGACTGTAGTCTGACTCCATGTGAATCCTCACAGTGATATCGTCCAGTCTTTGAGTTGGTCTGAGTTTCTAGCTGCATGATCAGAGACTATGAGAAGAATGACACTGTTAAACCAACAATCAGTCAGAGTCAGTTTCTATTGCAATAAAAATATTTTGGGAACGGTCACTTCCTCCAATACAACCTCAAGACCCAGCAGTGCCAAAGCAGGAAGCCAGTGATAGCTGCAGATGGCACAGTTTATGGGGAATACCTCTGGCTTGGCTTTTCCGGGCAAGTGTTGTTTTGTTAGTGTTCCTGGTCCCTATCCCAAATCTCATAACTTTCACCTCCATCCCTCCATCAATTTATCCACATCCTTGACTTTGTCTTTTGATTGACAATAAGATGCTGACACTTCTGGGAGCCAGGATGCAAAAACACTGGCAGAAAACTATTGCATTCACTGGAGCCTTCTGGTGACACCCCTCTCCTGAGATCCTTGCTATGTCTTTGTTGGCTTTTGTCAATGTCTTTGGGCCAATCCACAACCAAACAAAGGCAACAGTGGTCTGGCCTCCTACCCAAGCGCTACAGCATACCCCATGCTACAGTTCAGTCTCTATTCTCTTCTAAAATTTTAACAAACAAGCCTCTGCTCTCTCATTTCAATGGCACACTGCTGGCCTCAGCTTCTAATGATATTATATTTCTCTTATGCCTGGATGTTAGATGGTTATGGAGCTAAAAAACTCAGTGACCCCTAAGTCTGGTTTCTAGATTATTACTGTTATTAGGAAGGTCTGACAGTGCTCAAAACTTTATTTAGGAAAAAAAAATGTTTCTTCAGGTGTGAGACTGTTAACGTATTATTCCTAAGTCTGCCTCTCCATCTTACCAGATCATGACGATGCCTACTACAGAATCTCAAAGTGTGGTTATATACAAACTTAACTAATCAGTAAGGCAGGCGGTGTTCATGGAATTGTAGGCTCCTCGGGGATAACATCAAAGTTTTATTTATCTCGGTTTCCCCATAACCTACCATGATGCCTAATACCTGATATAACAGGGTTTAATCCCCAGCACTACAAAAGAAAAAAAAATGATAGAGTGAGAAAGAGAAGAGCAGAGAGGGTTGAATGAATCCATCCATGCGTAATAGGCCCATACACCAAAACCATGAGTTTATATTGTAAAGTCTCCTAAACATGTCTAATGCCAGGGAAAAAAGGAGATGAACCTCAAACTGCCTATCTTAGTCCTGACTTTCCCTAGCCACCAGGGGCTCCTGCAGGCCAAATTATCCATTGGCTGCATGTATTCTATGATGTAAGGAAAAACCGCCCAACTCAAAGCCCCCATCTGCCAAGCAGGACCAGAACTGGCCGGCTTGTGTCTATGACACGGTGGCTAGTCTCTCCATGTTTTTTTTTTTTTTAACTTTTTATTTATTGTTTTTTTAGTTTTCGGTGGACACAACATCTTTGTTTGTACGTGGTGCTGAGGATCGAACCCGGGCCGCACGCATGCCAGGCGAGCGCGCTACCGCTTGAGCCACATCCCCAGCCCTCTCTCTCCATGTTTTTAAGGATATGTTTGGAGAGGTCATTGGGCTGTGGTCTTCTGGGGCATCCTCTTAAATGCCCCCACTGAGTGTCATTCTAAAACAGAACTACTCTGACTATAATAAGAACATGAATTACTTACTTCTAAGCTAAAATTTAAATGTCAAATTATGTAGCTGAAACTTCTTTTTTTAAAAAATTGTTCTTACTAGCCAAACAAACTCTATTTTCATACTTGGCAACACCATTATCTAGTGTTTCCAATGTGCTTGAAAAATTGTATACACTGCACTTTCACTGAAGTTCAAAATCAACATTAACATGCAAAATAAAAACTAATTTTTATTGAGACAATTTCCACAGAAGTCAGATGTCTTTGAAATAGATAACCAGTAGAAATGACCTGGTAAAGTAAACAGAGACCTTGACCTGTCCCTGACAGCTAATAGCCACATAGCACTATGTAGGTAAAGCTCAGCTCTCAGGTGTCAGATTGCTGATTTAATTTACACTAAAAGATACTAATTCCTCACAGCTACAGGGCAAGTAGATCACCCTCAAGGAGCCTGTATTCTGGAGACACAGAAAGATAAAATTGATAAATCACATATTATGTGAAAAGATTCTACTAGGAAGCCGAGCGCAGTAGCACACGCCTGTAATCCCAGCTCAGGAGGCTGAGGCAGGAGGATCACGAGTTCAAAGCCAGCCTCAGCAAAAGCAAGGCACTAAGCAACTAATCAAGACCCTGTCTCTAAGTAAAATACAAAACTAGGGCTGGGGATGTGGCTCAGTGTTCAAGTGCTCCTGAGTTCAATCACTGGTACTGTCACCCCCTCCCAAAAAAAAAAAAAAAAAAAGATTCTCCTGGGAAAAGCTCTGCCAGGTCAAGAATGGGGAATACACTGGGAAGAGTGGCACTCAGTGGTCCAGGGCCAGCTTTGTTGAAAAGGTCAGTTTAACAGAGGAGGAGATGAGACTTTGAAGAAATACTGTGAGATTTCTTCAGACCTTTTGTGTCTTGTCACCACGATCTCAGCACACAGAAGGAAGCAGCCTTCAGGACTCTAATGGTGACACTAGGGCTAATGACAAGAACAAAGGGGAACACCCTGGATTTCTTTGCTCTTCCTTAGGGGAAGAGGCTGGCCCTCCACAGAGCTCCCCTCTCCTGCTCCACTCCTGCGCCCCGGTGCTGTTAGTGAGCTGGGATGTCCAACGTCATTCAATGACAGAACACTGGCCTGTCCAGGGCCACAGGCTGCCTCTCAGTGTTTTCAGGTCTCCAGGATCGTTCACGATGGTGGGTTGTAAGGGAAGCTTTCTATTAGATTCATTCTTAATAAATGTATATATTCACCCTTGAGATTATAGTAACTGTGATGAAAATTGATATCAGCACATATTTCCTTTTTTTTTTTTTTTCTTGTGGTGCTGAGGATTGAACCCAGGGCCTTGTGCTTGAGGGAAGCACTGTACCAACAGAGCTATGTCCCCAGCCCCCAACACATATTTCCATATTCAGAAAACTGAACTGAGAATTTTACCACTGAACAGACTTCAACCATACACCCACTGACTTAGTAAACAAGCAATCACCCAACACTATTTTAAAAATTGTTTTAATGCTATTGTAACCTTAGACTGAGTAAGTCTATAAATCTCTATATTCAGAAACTGTTTATGCTTTCAATTTGAGTGGGGTACTAGGGATTGAACTCAAGGGAGAGGGGGCTTTACCACTAAGCCACATCCCCAGCCCTTTTTATTTTTTATTTTGAGACAGGGTCTTACTAAGTGGCTTAGGGGCTCACTAAGTTGCCCAGGTTAGCCTCAAACTTGTGATCCTCCTGCCTCAGCCTCCCAAACACTGGGATTATAGGTGTGCACTACAACCCACAGCTTTCAACGTTTTTAGAAACCCTTTGTAATGTTTACCTAAAGTCTTTATAATGTTTACCTAAAGTCTCTCTCAGGGCTACCATATACCTCGATAACCATGACCCAAACCCTAGTGAGATAGTCAAAAGCCTTCCAATTATTTTTAGATGGACTTTCAGCACTTCTTTAACCAGTTATCTGCCCTGGCTATCCTTTTCAGCCCAGCACTACATGATTTTTTAATTTTGGTGACACACAACATAAAATTGACCATTTTGAGCATTTTAAAGTGCACGATTCAATAACATTATGTATATGCACAATGACGTACCACCAACACTGCTATCTAGTTCCAGAACTTTTTAGTGACTCCAACCAGAAGCCCCCAAATCACTAAGCAGTCACTCTGCATTATGTTTTAGCAAACACTAATCTACTTTTCATCTCCAAGGACTTGCCTATTCTGGGTGTTCTGTATAAATGGAATGATGGGTGTGTGACCTTCCGTGTCTGGTTTTTTTCACTGGGCACAGTGTTCAAGTTTCATCCGTGTTGTAGTGTGGAACAGTATAGCACCTTCCCATGGCTGAACACATTCTGTGTACGGATGCACCGTATTTATTTATTCATTCATCCATTGATGGACTCGTCATTTGTTATTATTTTTTACAGTGAAGAGTGCTGCTACAAATATCTACTTGCATACAGGGCTTTGTTTGAACACTTATGTTTGATTCTTTCTCATATTTGTTTTTGTAAGCCTCTCACTCTCAGCATGATATGAAGGTTACTGGAACTTCCTCATGAGCATCATGAAGAAGAGGAGAGGAATCAGCACAGGATGAGCCACCTTCCATTGTCCCTCTGGCTCCAGTTCCTTGGTTTCCTGTAGGGACCACAAGCAAATCTTCCACTGCTTCACTCAGATTTATTCTCTTCCCTTTGAGGTCCCTTGAGGTCTCAGTCCCCCTACTCCCCCTAACTACAAGCTTTATCAAAGAAATTCTTCTAAACAAAAATAGCCCTCTTGCTGAAAGGAATTCTGCCAAATATAATTTTCTTCATCTTGTTACATAAGGACCTTTGCAGAACTAACATGAGGTTAGAAGATGATGATAAAACCAAGAAGCTTGGGCTGGAGATATGGCTCAAGCGGTAGCGCTCTCGCCTGGCATGCATGCGGCCCGGGTTCGATCCTCAGCACCACATACAAACAAAGATGTTGTGTCCGCCGAAAACTAAAAAAAATAAATATTAAAAAAAATAAAAATAAAACCAAGAAGCTCATGCCAACACAGGTTTTCTATGAGGACAGAAATGACACATATGAGCAGCACAGGTGACTAAGTTCATTCCCACCCCCAATCCATTAGTGAACCACGTACTGATAGTCAATGCAGTGGAGACTAAACCAAGAAATGCGTCTTTGGGGAATCTGACAAACACACGCAAGAGTATAAAGCTCCCACACAAACCAAAGCCATGGGCTCTTCTAGCTGGATGACTGGGGCTTAGGTACCCAACACAATTACGGCTGGCCCTGTGCCTGGCCAGCATCAGACAAGAGGAGCTACTCAGCTTAATACAGCTTCTAGCATGGAATGTCATAATAACAGTGCACTCAGCTACAGACAATTGAACAGTGGCGGTAGTAGCAAGAAAGAGAAGAGAACAACTTTCCAGCTAAGTCTAAGTCCATGGAGTTATGGATGCCTATATACTGGATGCTGTATGGAGCACCAGGGGTACTCTAGTGCAGATCAAACTTGGCCCATCTCTCAAAGGATTCAAAGTTGATAGGCAGCCAAACAAGCATGGGGTTGTGTGGAACTAAACTGAACAAAGGTTAATGGAGGAGGTAGAGAAGTACTAGAAAGATGGGATAACTAGTATATGACCCAGGATGTTTGATTATGAATAAGCCTTAAATCTGTCTTTTCTACTTCCTTTGTTGCAGCCTATTTCAAGCCCTTATGACTCTCATATGAATTCCTGAATGTATGTGTTAACTGGCCTTCCAGCCACTACTTTTTCCTCCCTAGAGGGCACCCTCTAATCTGTCACCAGGCTTACTCATATAAAATTCAAATCTGATAACGATCATCTGTTGAATGTTTTCTAAGAGTCAGGCATTATATTAAATATTTTACATGCATTATTTCATCTGTCCTAACCTTACAAATGAAGAAGCCGAATAACAATTCAACAATTTGCTCAAGATCACCTAGCTAGTAAAGCCAATAATAAGAGGCAGAGATAAGATTCAAAACAGGTTGTGTCTGAATAGTGTTTTGTCTGCCCTTAACTATTACCACACATTACCTCCTCTACTAGGCAAAATTCTTAATTCTGTAGAAATGATTTAACAGAACAATAGGGTTAGTTTAAAAAATAGTAAGTACAGCTCTGCTCTCACTTCAGATGCAGAAAACTACAAAAGAATATTGTTCCCACACTGACAATGTGGAAAAACTTAATAAATTAGTTTACAAAATTGTAACTTTGGTTGAGCCTATCAAATCACAAGGCCTTGCTTAAAAACTACGGGTAGGCAGGCTTGATGGCACTCACCTATAATTCTAGCTACTCCAAAGGTTGAAGCAGAAGGATTGCCAAGTTCAAGGCCAGCCGGCAACTTAGCAAGACACTGTATCAAAAATAAAAAGGGCTGGGGTTGTAGTTCAGTGGTAGAGAACCCTGGGTTCCAAGTGGTGGGTAGAGCACATGAACTAAGAGTGCTCCAGCATCTTGGGCCACTTATAAAGGAAAGAAGGCTATGGCTCACTGAAGGTCACCAAAGAAGCAAGCCCAACTAAACTACTGATTAGACTGACTCACTCTCCACAGTAAAGACCTGGAGAGTGAAGGTATAAAAGGTATACTCACTTCTGATTTACTTCAACCTCTTACATTCTACCCACAGTATCTAGCGTCCAACAACAACAACAACAAAAAAATTACAGGTATCACAAAAAACAAGAAAACAACTCAAATGTTGACCCTATAAAAATGAAATTTTAAAATAACTATAATTAATATGTTAAAAGAACTGATAGAAAAAGTGTATATCCACAGATAATTTCAATGCATCAATGAAAATTAATCTTTAAGTCAAATAAAAATTCTGGAAATAAAACATAGCAGAGATAAAAAAAATTCCTTTAATGGATTTATCAGCAGACTAAATATGCAGAGAAAAGTATCAGTAAATTTGAAGACAGGAATGTGGAAATTATGCAAACCGAAACACAAAGAGGAAAAAAAGAGGGGGGGAGCATCTAAGATCTTGTGTAACAATATTGAATAGGAATAATTGAAGACAAAAGAAGAGAGAGAAATATCTGAAGAGATAATGGCCACAAATTTTCCAAAATTTAAAAGCCACAGAACCAAGAAGCTCAGCGAACCTAAAATTTAACACACACATACCCTAGACACATGAGTTAAACTGCTACAAATCAATATTAAAAACAAAAGCTAGACAGCAACCAAAGAAATATTACTTAATAAAGAAGATAGGCTATACAGTGAATCTTCTGTCAAAATTTTTTTTGACATAAAAATACAAAAGCCAGAGATAATAGAAGTGACATTGCTTATTCACAGAAAGGAGAAAAGGGAGGTTGGGGTGGGAAAGGTACTAGTTTCTATACCCAGCAAAAATATGACAAAAATAATGATGAAATAAAGACTTTTCCCAACAAACACTAATAATCCATTGCCAGTTCTGATGCACTACAAGAATGTTGACAGATAGCTTCGGGCAGACAGACTATAAAACCAGACACAAATTTTGATTCATACAAAGAATTGAAGAATTTTAAAGATAATAAATGAGGGTAAATATTAAAGCATGTTTTTCCTTATTTTTACTCTTGTTAAAAGATGATTGAGGCTGGGGCTATAGCTCAGTCGTAAAGCGCTTGCCTCACATGTGTAAGGGACTGGGTTTAATCTTCAGCACCACATAAAAATAAATACATAAAAAGATATTGCGTCCATTTACAACTAAAAAAATTTTTTTTAAAGAGAGAGGAGAGAGATAGAGAGAGAGAGAGAGAGAATTTTTAATGTTTATTTTTTAGTTATTGGCAGACATAACATCTTTGTATGTGGTGCTGAGGATCGAACCTGGGCCGCACGCATGCCAGGCGAGCACGCTACCGCTTGAGCCACATCCCCAGCCCCCCAAAAAAATTTTTTAAAGATGATTGGCCTTTTAAATAAAAAAATAGTAACTATGTATTGTGGGTTTAACACATGTAAAAGTAAAATGTAAAATAATAGCACAAAAGATAGGACAGAGGAAATCAAAACATACTTATTATATGAAGGTTAAGTATAAAGATGCATAATATGAATGCAACTAATAAGCCAGAAGTAGAGACTAAATTTAGTAATTGCCCAAAAACTTCAAAAGAACACAGGAAAAGAAAAAACAAAAACTAAGCAGAGATGAAACAAGCAAAAAACAACTAGCAAGATGGCACATAGAAATCCAAACACATGAATTACTACCTGCAGCATTAGTGGTCTAACATTTTAAAAGTGGAGTGCCAGGTGCCATAGTGAACACCTATAATCCCAGGGGTTTGGGAGGCTGAGGCAGGAGGATTGCGACAGCCTTAGCAACGGTGAGGTTCTAAGCAACTCAGTGAGACCCTGTCTCTAAATAAAATACAAAATAGGGCTGGGGATGTGGCTCAGTGGTTGAGTAGCCCTGAATTCAATCCCTGGTACCAAAAGAAAAAAAAAAAAAAGAAAAAGAAAGTGGAGACTGTCAAATAAAGAAAAATCCCTCCATAAGGAGGCTGGATTAAGTATAAAGGTGTGGAAGTATTAAAAGTTAAAGAATGAGGAGACGTGTGGTACTATGAAAACACTACTCAAAAGGAGGCTGGAGACTTAGCATCAAACAAAGCAGACTTCAGAACAGAGAATATTTCCAGAGTTAAGAGAAGCATTAAATAAAAAGCATCAGTTCAACAAGAAGACATAGGAATCCTAAATGTCTTTTTACCTATTAACAAAACCTTCATATACATAAAGGACAACTGATAAAAAACAAAGGAAACAGCCAGAGGAATGAGAAGTTATGCTCCATTTGTGTACAATGTGTCAAAATGCATTCTACTGTCATGTATAACTAATTAGAACAAATAAAAAATTTAAATAAATTTTAAAAATTAAAAAAAATCAAAGGAAAGATATAAACAAACCCACAAATATATATGGAGACTTAACATGTCCTTGAGAGAATACAAGAAAAAAAACAAAAAACATGACAATGACATAGATGCCTTGAAAAATACTAATCAACAAACTAAACCTCACTGACATCAGAATACTTCATCCAGAAGCAGCAGAAATTTTTTTTTCCTAGTGCACATGGAAAATTCAATACGCCAGACCATATTTGAGCCATAAAATAAATCTTAACAAATTTAAAAGAATTGAAATAATACAAAATACATTCTCTGAACAGATTGGAACTAAATGAGAAATTAGTAGCAGAAATAGAGTTGGAAAATTTCCAGGGATTTAGAAATTTAACAACATATTTGTATATAACCCCTGAGACAAAGAAGAAATCACAAGAAAAATTACTATTTTTAATGTCATAAAAATGAAAACACAACATATCGAAATTTGTGGAATGCAGCTAAAGTTGTACTTGGTGGGACAATTAGAGTTTTAAAGTGCTTGTATTTAAAAAGTAAACTCTTTAACCAATGGTGTAAGCTTCTGCACTAAAAGCTAGGAAAAGGGTAAAATCAAAATAAGCAGAAGAAAGGAAACGGTAAAAAGTAGACACCAATGAAACAGGACAGAGACAATTCATGAAATCAAAAGCAATTCTTTGGGGCTGGGGATGTGGCTCAAGCGGTAGCGCGCTCGCCTGGCATGCGTGTGGCCCAGGTTCGATCCTCAGCACCACATACAAAAAAAGATGTTGTGTCCGCCAAAAACTGAAAAATAAATATTAAAATTCTCTCTCTCAAAAAAAAAGCAGTTCTTTGATAAGTTCAGAAAAATTTATAAAATTTGAGCCAGACCAATCAAGAAAAAAGAAGGTACAAAGTATCGACATCAGAAATAAAAGAGGAAATTTCACTATAGATATTACAGGTATTAAAATGATAATAAGGAAAAATTAAAACCAGCTTAAAGCCAACACATTTGAGAACTTAAATGAAATGGATGATTTATTTGAAATTATTTATGTATACTAGCCATGAATAGTTGGATATTGAAATTTAAAGGCAATGTCATTTACAAGCACATTATAAAACATGAAACACAAATAAATCTATGAAATATATGCAAGATATGTACACCAAATGTTTAAATTACTGAGGGAAAATAAAGATCTTTAAAAAATAGAGAGGTAAAGTATGTTTATGGACTAGAGGATTTAGTATTATTATGATAACATTTCCCCCTAATTGATCTATAGATTTAGTGTAGTCCCCATGAAAATCCCAGCAGGTTCTACTGTAGAATTTGAAAAGTGGGTTCTAAAAGTTATATAAAAATGTAAAGAGCCAGGCAGATGGCATACTCCTGTAATCCCTGCCACTCCCAGCCTGAGGCAGAAGGATCACAAGTTTGAGGCCAGCCTCAGCAACTTAGCAAGACTCTGTCTCAAAAATTTTTAAAAAGGGATAGGGATGTATCGCAGTGGTAAATCACCCACAGAGTTCCATTCTCTGTACTCCCACCCCAAAACATAAGGAATCCACAATAGCCAAAACAATTTTTAAAAGGAAAAACTAAGAGAACTCACATTACCCATTTTCAAGACAGCACATGATGTTGGCATAACAATGTAACAAAATAAATAGTCCAAATACAAATACCAGCATATGTAGTTAATAGATTTTCAACCAAGATGCCATCGCATTTCAATAGTGGAAGAATTATTTTCAACAATGGAGCTGAAATAATCCACCAAAACTCCATACAGAGAAAAATTTTAATCCTTACCCTTACCATGTACAAAAATTAATTCAAAATATATCACAGACCTAAACATAGACCCCAAACTGTAACCTTCCTAGAAGGAAATATAAGAGGAAAATCTTTATGACTTCAGCTTACACAAAAATTTCCTCAATAGAATACCAAAAAACAAAGCAAAACAAAACAAAACAAAAAACATGAACTATCACAAAATTTACAAATGACATCTCTTAATTAAAATTTTGGTTCTTGGAATGGTAATGTTAAGAAAATGAAAAGGTGAAAAGATAAGCCACAGACTTGGAAAAAATATTTGGAAAAAGGATAAAAGTGCAGACCTAGAATATATAAAGAACCCTTTCAAATCAATAATAAATCTGCAACATAAGAAATATGGGCAAAATATGTAAACACACACTTCACCAAGGAGAATGAATGGATGCAAATTAGCACATGAAAAGTAGTTCAACATCTTTAGCCCTTAGAGAAATGCAAATTAAAGCTACCATGAGATTCACTCTACACCTACTACACTGATTAAAATTAACATGCTGTTAACTGCAGAGAAAATGGAATCTTCATACATTGCTGGTAGGAACACAAAGGGTATATAACCCCTTTGGGAAATAGTTTAGCAATTCCTTATAACATTTAATATGCATTTACCATATGCTATCAGACCCAGTGATCTCACTCCTAGTATTTATTCAAAGAAAAATAAAAAACATATGTCTTCTCAAAGGACTTATATGTAAATATCATAGCAGCTTTATATATAATAGCCCCAAACTGCAAAGAAACCAAATGTCCATCAACTGGTAAGGGGATAAACAAATTGTCATATAGCTAAACAACTGAACATAAAAAGAAATGAACTGATAATATGAATGCATCAAAAGCATTATGTAAAATGAAAAAAAGTCAGTCACAAAGGTCTTCTTCTTTATGATCCTATTTATATGAGTATTGGCAAAGACAAAACTATAAAGGCAAAATCTCAGGTCAGAGGTTGCCAGGGAGTGGGTATAGGGAGAAGAGATCAGCTTCGAAGGGGCACAAGGGGACATTTGCAGTGATGGAAACAGTCAACAGGTTATGGTGGTGGTTACAAAACTGAAAACATTTGTCAAACTCACTGAACTGTAAACTAAACTAAAAGATGTCTTATATATACTTCAATAACCATGATTTCTTTCTTTCTTTCTTTTTTTAATGGACACAATACCTATATTTTGTTTATTTAGTTTTTGAATGTGGCGCTGGGGATCAAACCCATGTGTGCTAGGTAAGCGCTTTACCACTCCACAACCCCAGTCCAATAGCCATGATTTCTTAGAGGGCTTAAAAAAAAAAAAAAATAGGTATGGAATTCATGCAGCCAGCAGCAGTGCCCGAAATCATGTCGGGGATACTCAACCCCTGGATACTTGACCCTGGCTCTGCCACCTGCTGTGTCCAGAAGCTGACCACCCAGAAATGGGTTCTTCTTGGAGTCCCTGCTTCACTGCATCACTGTGCAAAGTCTGGAGTGGAGACATCCAGTTGGCAGAGCCTGGGTCGTGTGCCCATTCTTAACTGAGGCTGGGAAAGAGGGTGTTTCACTCTGTCAGCTTCTATGGTGTAGCAGACCGAATTCTACAGTGGGGAACCCCTCTGACACAGGAAGCAAGTTCCCCACCCGCTCTCCAGCACATTTCTTCGCTGGATAGCCAAGAAGAGTGAAAAATATTCACTATTCCTCTCATAACATGACCCTGATCAAGAATTTTAAATATATAAAAAAATAAAACATATATATTTATTTAAATTTTTTCAGTTGTAGTTGGACACAATGCCTCTATTTTATTTATTTATTTTTATATGGTGCTGAAGCTAGAACCCAGCGCCTCACACATGCTAGGCAAGCGCTGTACAACCCCAGCCCCCCTGATTAAGAATTTTAATTAAGATGAATGTCCAATACTTGAAGGATACAATCAGATCTCTCCACTTGGCACACAAAACCTAATCCTACTCTGTCTTTCTAACCTCTCACCCCACCACCAGGCTGGCTCTGATCACTCAGGAACGGTCCTTGTCCTCTCAAATTCCTCCCTCTCACAGCTTGGGCACTGTTTTGCTTGAAAGGTCTTCCTCCACCATCTGCATCAGAGACGCTCCCACTCACTCGGGAGCCCTCCTTCAGCAAAGCTGTGCCAAATCCAAGGGCAACAGGAACCAGGCACTCAGGACCCTCCCGTCTACCACAGCATTTAGTAGGTATAAATGCATGGTGATGAGAAGCACTCTTCTCTAGAATCAAAGCAGAAGCTTCCTGGGAGCAAGATGTACTTTAAAAATAAAATAAAATTAAGAACTGGATTCATAAATTCCAAAGAAGGAACAAAAAGCAGGGCGCAGTAATGCACCCCTGGAGTTCCATCTGCTCAGAAGGCTGGAGTCAGTGTGGATGGAAGGCCAAGATGCAAGGATCACTTGAGCCCAGGAGTTCAAGATTGGCCTAGTCAATGCAGCAAGACCCCACCTCAAGTGTATGTGTTGGGGGGAGGGGGTCAGAAGTAACAAAATTTGGGATGTTTGCCAGAAAATCCAAACCAATGCATGATCTTTGGCCCTATTATCTTTATTCCTCATGGTGTCCTGAACATTCTCCCTGAGCAAATAAGACAAGTTAAGACGTATCTGAAAACTCTAAGCCAAGAAACACGGAGAAATAAAACCCTCACCCATGCTAAAGGGGTCCAAGACCAGGTTCTGTCTGAGATGGAAACATGGTGCTGACAATTAGCAAAGCCAATGATTAAAGAGCAAAATTACTTCCTGCAAAACGCAAGCAAAATACCCCAGGGATACAGTTGATCCGCCACTCAAATCACTATTTAGTCTTATTTCCATCCGCACTGACTCCAGGCAACTACATGAGATCTAAAGAGAGGGACATTCCAAGGCAGATAATTCCAGGAAGAGCATTCTGGGGAGGGTCTTGATGGAAAGAATTCTGTGTGTGGCAAACAGACCCCCACATGTACCTCCCACATCTCCCATCCCTAGGCTGTGTCACTGGAGGTGAGAATTCACTGATCCACCTAAGCTTGACCTTAAGTCCACCTTGTACTCCTTTCACTATGTGGACATTCTTCCCTCCACAAAGATCCCTTCATGGTAATGTATTCGGTCTTCCTTGTTTAACATGGCTGCGTGCCCTTTGCTCTCTTTCATCTTTGCTTTTCTTTCTATACTAGCCCTCTGGGCACATAAGGTTTTTTTATCTTGTTTGTGGATTTTTCAATTTTGAGGTTCACTTGGAGGGTTTATTGAAGTCTGTAATGAAGTCCTTCAATTCTACTCCTGCAATCATGTGGGCACACAAAGCGCACGCACACACACACACACACACACACACACACATTGTATATTGCCCTTGTGAGATGGGCTCCAGTAATGCTAATTTCAACTGACAGACTACTAGTAGGCACTGATGGCCAAGAGGTGACAAGAAAAAAAGAAATCAGAAAGAGGAATGTGCTCAGCCCAGGTTGAATGAGTCAGGGTGGGCATGAAAAGGCCAGAGGCAGAACCAGGGATAACTGAAGCAAGGGCCCTGCTCCTCCTCCCATCTATGACAAAAACTTCTATGAATGCCATGCTAGATTGCCCCTGCCTGGCCACCTCATGGGCCCTGAAAACAGCTCAGGAGAAAGAGAAACAGCCCCATTTCTCCAGCTCCCAACAACCATACCTAAGAACTTTCAGAGCAGAACTTAAAAAAAAAAAAAAAAAAAAAATTCCCCCACAAGGGAGAAAGGCTAAAATCATTAGCAAAAGAAAATCCCAAGAGATATCACTGCTTTCGCAAACAGCCTCTCTAGGCTTGGGAATGAGTACCATATCCATTTTGTACCCGGAGAGGAAAAAAAAACTTTTATAACCTTACAAAAAAGTTACACAAATAACACTATCCCCTTTGTTGGTTTCTTTTTCTTTTTTTTTCAAGGGTTGTTTTGAAAATAGATAATTTTACTGATCCAAGAGCCAAGAATTGTTGCTCTGTCTCGAGGAGCTGCTGGATGCCCTTCTTGGCAGAACTATTTGTTTGCCTAAGATTATGCATATTTGCAGGGGACATAAAAAAAAACGAGCTCTGGATTAGAGATGGCCCACCTGAGCAGGGGATGCTTGGCGCTGATGCCTGTGGCTCTCAGGAAGCACCAGCCCACTCCCTCACTTGCTCCCTCTTTCCTCAAATCAAAACTCTCCCTGAACCAGGATGCAAAGATGGATGTCTTTACAATCAAGTTGACCAAGTAAATGATTCACAGAAAAGGCAGACTGAAACTGCTGATGTTGAGAGTCAGGAAAGAAGAGAAGTCAGTAAGCCACTAGGCAAAACTCAGCAATTTGGCTGTTAGAGGCTATTATGTCCAACAAAAGGACAAACCAGAAAAAGAAATGAAGAAACCTACATAAAAACATTAGTTTTAAACATACACACACAAACACACACACACAAACACACACACGGACACACACACATACATGCACCCACACAAACATCCAAAGTAGTTAGTTCTACTTCTAACATTTCCTACTCCATCTCAAAGGAGATGTTTCTGATTAACCAGAGGAAATTGTTACAGAATCAATGCTGCTCTGAAGTGTGATTACATTATGCAAAAATAATAGGATACAACCTAGTGGGAAGGGAACTTGAGCAGCACATAAAGCTTACGCTTTGATGCAAATCTGCTTGAATCTGAAGTACAGAAACTTTTATAAATGTGTTCTCCTCAATCCAAAAACACAAAACACGCAGCTTTAAGAGAAAGGACTGAAAAGCAACATCCTTCAAGTAAGAATGCAGCCCACAGATGTTCTTTGTGAGGCAGTTATCTGGGAGGGAGGTCTGTGTCTTCTGCTAAATGACAAGCCTGAGCAGTTTTGAGTTCTCTTCTCTTTAATTATGGCCACTCAGAATAGTAATTTTGATATTGAATTTTCTTCCCTAACAAAAGGAAGAAAACTAAATCTTGGGGAAATGTGTAGTGTTGAATGCCAGACGTTTTTACACCCGCACTTTCCGTGTTCAATTTTTCTCTGCCATACCGCCTCAGAAATAACCAGTCTGGCCATCAGTGGTGAAGTATCTCAGATGTAGAGACTTGAGCTGGACAAATAGCGATTGACTTATCCATAAGAACAGACACACACAGTTATAACCTCTTTCTGGAGCATGCCCTTCCTGCAAATCCTGTCCACAAAGTAATTTTCTAAACTGAGGGAATGTTTTCAAATTTGGCACATCAGGATTTAAAGAATGAGCTGAGGGTCTGTACTCGTTAATTTACAAAAACACATCAATTTTATTAGTTTTGACCTGAGAAACAGCTTGGGAACATGAGAGGAAGCAGAAATGTGGGCATGTTGATTCTTTAGAGACCCTGCCAATCAGCAACTCCGGTACCTCAACACGACAGCATTCTTCGCTATTTTCCTTGGAAGACCATCAGAGTGCGCAGTGAGTATGTCTTATCAGCTTCCAGGTGTAGGCAAAGGGCCCAGCCACTTCAAACAGGGAAGCAGCAC